>NC_056732.1:180387999-180687999 GCF_019279795.1 Protopterus annectens | reverse complement strand
GCTTCCATACCACTCTGTATTGGTCACTGGATAGGTTTGTTTAACTTAACAGAATCTGGAATGAAATTTATGCAATACATTAGTCTCTCTGTTACATTTTTCGCTTCTGTCACAGTGACCTGTCTTGATACACACACACACACACACACACACACACACATATATATATATATATATATATATATATATATATATATATATATATATATGTATACATACACACACACACACACACACACACACACACACACACACACACACACACACACACATATATATATATATACACACACACACACACACACACACACACACACACACACACACACACACACACACCAGATTTGTAAATATTCACTAAAGTATGTGTTTTTGAATCTGCTTTTGTATAACTTGGATAGATTCCTTAAATCAACAGGCCTTTAGCTGTCCCTGGAAGATAATCTAACCTTGGTTATAACTGGGTATAGACGGCTGACTGTCCCAGCTGAACATTTTTTATTTTAAATTATTTTTCTTCTTTCCTTGAAGTCCCCAGCACACATAACAAAACATCTAAATCCCCTTTATAGGGTTTTGATGTGACGAGAACACCTTGTACATATTACCACATAATATTACTATGCTCTTTTGAAATTACCTCTCTTGGAGCCTCGTGGAATAACATTAGGCTGCTGAGGAATCCAGGAGAGGTGGGCCTATGAGTGCAACTTTTACCCTACCATAAAGGCAAGCTTCTCTTGTGTAAGATTTAGCTGCAAACCCCAGTGACCATATCAGAGAACATGAAGATGCCCTATAACTGGGTAAATCTTTGGAATATACTTTCTACAGTCAGCTATCATGGCCTGTCAGGCTTTCATCATCAAGGCAGATTTCCTAATACCGCCTTGATGTACTAGATATGTAACTATATACTTTGTGGTTTCTGATGTCTCTTGTTTGACTAGATATTCCTTGTCAAAAGAGTGTGAGTCTCCTACCACTATAACTGCTCAGGCTAAGCTCTCCAACAGTCATGTTTATCTTCAGTGCATACATTTGAACTAGCTGTAGATGACTGCTGTCTCATCCAACTTTCCAGCTTCACTCTAAGTATTTTTATATATACCCCTTCATTCTAGGAGTGGGCATGCAAAGTGCAATAAAGTCACCCATGGTGCAAGGCAAGCATGCTTCCTCCCCCACCTCTTCAAGAGCCTCCTGCTATGTACTGCTCTGAGTGCATGTGCCCTCAGGAGCTGACTCCCAGCCATCTCTAGCAGTTACGCTCCTAAGTAGGTTTCTTCCAGATCCTCCTTTAGAGGAGGTTGAGCAGGCATTAGTCACTCATTCCTCCTTTTCTGGTCTGGTCCTCAAGTGTTTGAGTTGCTGTTTTATCTCAGTATACCAATAGTGAGGAGTCCTTGCCTTTGTTCAATCATCTCAAGAGTTGATTCATGAAAGATATAACACAGCTTCAAGTTGTTTCCATCTTTTGCTTAGCAGGTAATCTGGATACCCTGTATGTCAACTACGTACATGGTGCAAATGGATAAAGCACTGACAAGAACCCTGATAAGAAGTCCTTGCAATTCTGCCAAGCATACAAACAAGGCACTGCATTGCATTGAACTTGATACTATCTAGGGAGCTGTTTCGACTGAACATACTTCCCTACCTAGGCAATAAATGTGAAGCCTCTGCTTTGAGGCTGCTATACTCCTCAGGGTGCCCTCCATCTAAACTGCAAGCCAAACTTGTGGTTTAGAGGAAGTGTGCATATGTGTATGCGTGTGTGTGTGTGGGGGGGGGGGTGTTTACTGGGCATTAGTGATGATCGAAGTATTGCTGGCTGGAATAACCAATTTAAAAAAAATGAAAAAACTCAGAACCCTTGACATCTGTCACTGTCTCATCTTCCTGTAGAATGTCCATTCTAAATAAAAAATATGAGGGTGAGGTGTGAGGAGTAAAGCCCCCCCCCCATAGGGTATGGAGTATTACAGAGAAGGCACTGCTGGGTGTCTTGGTTCCCCCTGTTATGTCCAGTGTCTTTCTGTTTGAAAACTTGGCACTCTTTGTTCTAGTGTCCTGGTTTCCTGCAACTGAAGCATTTACCAATTTATTTTGGAGTGCTTCATTTTACATTTCTTAACCATGAAGATGTGTAATTCTTACAAATCACTGGTGCCAATGTAGATTTATTTGCCTGCTTAACCTGCAGTTTCCTTCCTATTTCAGTAGTCCAAGCAATGCGTTCACTAAGATGCCATGTGTAAGATTTGCCCATGTTCTCAGATAACATCTTCCTACATGGTGTAAGAGGATCATTCCTAGCAAATTTGCCGATCCACTATACTCTTGGTAAGAGTCCTACTTTCACTCAACATATTCTTCTATTGTTCTAGAGCTATCTTTTATCCTTCTCCTAGGATTAAACTCCAGTTTTCCTCTCTTTGACCCAGTTTGTCTTTAATTTTGCTGAAATAATTGTTTTTGAGTTTTGTAGCTGAATTAAACCATCAATATGCCATTTACCCATGAAGTCCTGATCACCCACAAGTAGCCCAGATGTCCACTGGTTACTGAAATTCCAGGGTGGAATGTATGCCCCCTAATTATAAATTAATTAAAATTCCATTGTGGAATGTATGCCCCTTAATTACAAATTGCAAAACAGCATTGTCATCCAATTTCTCCAAGAATTTGTTTTCCCATTCTAGTTTCAAGAACATGAGAATCCAATGCATAGAATGAAACTCCATGAATGAGAAAGGTCTTCAAACCCCAGTTGCACGGTTTGCCCTAGGTTTCCCTTGACAGGATTTAAAGTTTTTCTAATTTCTACCTGCATAGATTTATAGTCGGGCTATATCGTATTCTATGACTACCCGTTCTCAGCTCTAGCTCCTTCATTATTATCTGCACTTTTTGTGTCACTAATCTGGTCATCTTCCTCATCCAGCATTGTCTTAGAGGATGGATACAACTTGTATTGCTCTAACATATAACTCCATACACAATCTTCTGAATCATTCTAGCCTACATTGCCTGGATTTTCATTTGTACTTATTCCCATCACCCGGGTACAGTGAAGTCTAGCTTCATCTACCTTTCTTAGAAGACTTTTCAAATGCTTTTTCATTTGATGTAAGATTTATGGCTTCTTTTTGGCTTTTTATTGTACACATAAAACCCTTTACCTAATTTTTTGTATGTTTGGCAATGTGCCAGAATCCATTTTCTTGACATTTTTCTTTTTGTTATTTGGACTACCACATTTTCTATGTTCATCTAAAGTTCAATTCAAGTTTTAACCATATTTTCTATCCACTCATGCACCTTATCATATTTATTTAATAAATGCTGGATTATTGATGGATTTTTCTCTTTCTTCTTTTTTTACTTCTGCCACTTTGTCTATCTTGGTTCAACCTCACACAATTAATTTTCCAGGAGATTTGTGTACTTCTCAAGAGTTTTGTTTCCCTTCCAAGGGGAGTTTGCCATCTTAGAAAACACACCATCTTCTTGAGGACTTTCACTGCCGGTCCTAACCCTTTGGCCAGATATTTCTAAAACTGTCCCTATATTATAAGTGATTCTTGACTTTTAGACACACAGTACATTTGTGCTCCACTTCAAACAGCCCTTTCAGACATGACTCTGCGTCTTGGTCTGTGCGAAGAATTAGATCTTTGTTAGTGTTCAGTTACCACTATACATTCCTGCTCATTATGACAATGATGAGAGTGAACTAGGGCACTACATTCTATAAGAAAAAGGAAACCTCTCTTATTCACTATCTGACTAGTTTCAGTGAAAGAAGTAATCCACAGCTATTGTGCACTCTCCTCTAATCAGTGCCAGTTTGGTGTGAGGATTTTACATCTCTGCTACTTTGGTTTCAATGTTTCTTATGAAGTTATCATATTCAAAACAGACTCAGGGTTCCAGAAGTGAATGTTTTCATAACTAATGGAAAACCAATATGTAATCTAGCTAGCATGAAGTAATCACCCATTGAGGGTACAGCAGTTGGAAACTGCAACTAGCAGTTAGAATTTCATTATTGACTGAGAGATGTGTCCTCATAATTTTTCTTTAGACCTCATAGCAGACCAGTAAGTCTACCATTTCACTTAGCTGATCTGGTGATCTGCAGAAAATACAGCAGTACTTTGCTCTTTTTAGAGTGGCAAGATTGTTACTGGACTCCATGAAACCCCCTAAGATGAAAGACTGGTATCTGATTGCACCATCAACTCACTGTCCAGGAAAACCACAACTAGATGAACAGGCACTTCATGACAGTTCTAATAACTTTCCCCTGAGGTTTTGTGACTTCAATGTTAGTCAACTTACTCTGAGGTTTTGTGACTTCACTGTTAGTGATATTAGTTGATGGGTACAGGAGTCAAAGTCCATACATTTGTGTTTGTGTGTGTGTGTGTGTGTGTGTGTGTGTGTGTGTGTGTGTGTGTGTGTGTGTGTGTGTGTGTGTGTGTGTGTGTGTGTGTGTGTGTGCCCTTCTGAAAAAAGTCCATGGAGATCAGTGCTCTACACAAATACAAATGCATAAATAAAATAAATAAGCATCAATTTTTTCTTTGGACCAGTTTAATTAGTTGGGTCAATCCGATTGATTTTCAGAGAAATGTGACTCTACAATATGAGGGATATCCTGTAAAAGTACTGAATGAACCATCTGAAGTCAGGTTCATAAACTTCAGCAATAGCTTGTTGCTATATGTGACAGAGAAGAGGCAATTTGAATGTATATCTTACAACAAAACCCACATTTTCAGGTTAAATACTTTTGTTACTAGGCATGGATAATGGCTAAAGAGAGTTCTAGTAGCTACAAAAACATACTGCAGGTACCTTCATCTAGATATGGGACATAGAAAGCCTCCCTACTGAAATGTCGGCACTCAAAATGCCGAGTGTCAACAAGCCGGAAAAAAAGTCTGAAAACACAGGAGAAGAGCGAATTTCAAAAACTGCTCTTCTCCTTTAAACTACTTTCTGCAGGCGGGGGCAGCCTTCCCAACACCTCCCAAACCTATTTACACCAACTCTGAGATAAAATGGTATCTTGGACTTAGCATATGTAAATCAGATCTTTCAGCCTTTCAGTGTATGTACTTTGAGACTCGCTCTAGCAGGTCCTAACACTTCAGTGGTTACTTGGGTGGATGTTGCACTCTTGGTGAACTAGCTAGGCTCAAACATGTTTAGTCATTTAAGTTTTCCTATTCTAAAATTAGTTATAGCATACATTTTTTTAAATGTAAGTTACTTTTCCTTTTTAAAGAGAAGTCAGTAACATCAAAATTTAATCTCATACCTCAATATTAAGGATACAACTCTGTAGAAAATCATTTTTATATTTAGGATTCAAGCTTTTCACCGTCTAAATATCTTCACCTGCAAGGTTCAGAATTTCAGAATTTTTACCTTCTACACTTCTCCACATTTATGATGCATGTGTTTTTAATTTGTGTAGGATCTCCCCCCTTCTAAATTATCTAATCTTTGAAAAGTCATCTGATGGTGGGGTTGCTCTGAGGGCCTGGGACAGGAACAATGAATAAGAAGCAGTTCCATTCAGAGTATCTGGATAATATGTATGAGTTTAGAAAGATTGCTGTTAAGTGACTATTCTGATAATACCCACACAGAACAAAAACTTATAACACAACAACGTAGGCAGTAGAAAGTAGAAAGTGCTGTTGCCAAACTTAGCGATCCTGTAGAGGTATTAGAGATATTTCAGAAGTGTTATGAAAATTTGTATAAAGCACAGAAATGTGGAAATAAAGAGCACAAATATAGTATTTATGGGAAAGAATTATACCAAGGTTAGATATAGATGAGGCCCAGCAACCAACAGTTACGATAGGAGAAAATGAGAGATAAACTGGTGATGTACAATCATTCTTCAGGAAAGAATCCAGGAACAGATGGTATTACTGTAGAAGTTTAAAAGTTTGGACAGAGGAACTTGATAAAGATCTGCGAAATTTTATTTAACAGCATTTTAAAAGGAGTGGAAGCACCAACATCTTGGACAAAAGCTGTGGCGGCTGAATTACCTAAGGATGGTAAAGGCCCACCAGATCCAGCTTCATATAGACCAATTTCAAGTTTAAACCAGAATTATAAAGTGTTTATGTCTATACCAACTAAAATAATGATAAAGTTGTTTCCAGAATTGATACACATAGATCAATGTGGTTTTACAGAGGGGAGGCAAACATTTGACAACATTAGTAGAATGATGGTGTACAGATGGAAACAGAAAGTAAAGAAATACTGCTGTTGTTAGTGGGTCTTGATGCAGAGAAAGCATTCGTAAGAGTAAGCTGAAATTTTTTGAACAGGGTAATGGAAGCATTTACATTCCCTGATACAATAATAAAGTTAATTAGGAGGATTTATGAAAGATCAGAGGCAAGAATTAAAGTGTGAGAGGTCCTCTTTGATAAGTTGTATTTGAACAGAGGGACCAGCCAGGGTGTTCTCTTTCCCATTTATTATTTGCTTTATATTTAGAGCCATTGGCAAAGGAAATAAGGAATCCAGAAATGCAAGGATTTAATTGGTATGATAATCAAGAAAATTTGCCTTTATTTGCAAATAATGTTATTTTGTACCTGATAAATGCAGAAAAAGGCATTTCAGTGGTGTGGAACATTTTGAGACCATTTCAAGTCTTTTTGGGATATAAAATTACCGAAAATAAAACAATGGCAATAGCTATACATTATGTACTCACACATTAATTGGTTCAGCAATACCTATATTTATGTGGTCATAATAAGATGAAGTATTTAAGAGTATGGATTAAAAAGGCTTCTGTTATGGCAGCTAAGAATATGTGGTAAGAGATTAAACAAAAGATAATACAAAAACTGAGAAACTGGAAACTCTTGTTTATGCATGTGGATAGTAAGATACAATCAGTGAAAATGTTTTTAGACCCTTTAGTTTTATTTACAGGTCAGGCACATTTTTATCAACCAAGGGAGAATTTGTGGACAATAATTAATGAAGAGTTGAATGAGTTTATTTGGGAGGGGAACAAGGCAAGAGTTAAGTGGGATAAACTGATCCTTCTAACAAAACAAGGTGGTTTGAAGGGATATTTTAGAGTTACACAGTTAAGGCTTATATACATAACACAAGCAGAAGGTTATAATTCAAAGTGGAAGGGGGGGGTCAAGATATAAACAGTAAATGGGGTTTGGGATGGAGATCCTTAAGGGTAATAATAATAATAACAACACAGGATATTATATTCATAATCTAGCTGAAAATATTCTAAGTCCTAAGCCAACACAATAATGGAGAAAAGAGGTTTTGCCAGTAGGAATGATTGCAAGTAAAGGTATGGAAAACAGGCAAGAGGGGCTGGAATTAATGGAGAAAACAATCAAAGGAACCAACATATCTGAACAAATAACTAGACTCGGAAAGATAACAGAGTGGGATGAGGCAATAAGACATCTAGAGTACAGACTACCAACTGCCTTCCCTATCAGGGATTGATATCAAACTATAAGCAAAGAAAAAGGAAGGGGGGATCTTAAGTGAAAGACCTGCTCTGGTAGAGCTGTTAGTTGAATCTAGAACAGAAGCTGCCGTTAACAAAGGGATAATTAGTAAGCCATATAAAATATTGCATGATAACTATGCAAATCAATCAAAAGAGGTTAGGAAAGATTGGGAAGGGAGACTGGAAAAGCAATTTACAAGAGAACAATGGGAGAACATATGCACGGCTCCTAAGTATGCAACAATGTCTAGAAAGTTTAGGATTAGTGTTTGCATAGGTATTTTTATTCCCCAAACAGATTTCAAGTATTTTTTTCTTCATGGAGATAGCAAATGTTAAAGGTGTAATAGGGAAGAAAGAGCTAACTAGGTACATATGTTTTGGGGGTGTAATGAGTTGGCAGATTCTTAAAAAGTTTGTCTACAGAGCATTCTGTCAGAAATATTGGGTGAGCAAATGGCTGCAGCTAAGGAAAAAAAATCTTTTGAGCTGGGACACATGATTTAAATTGCCAACACATAGTAGGGCCTCATTAAGTTTAATTCTGTTGGCTGCCAACAATGCAATTATTAGAAAATGGAAATCAAAGTCTAAACCAATTGTATCTGAAACACTTTGTTTGTGTCTTTCGGCTTTTCCTGGTTAGTGGTTGCCACAGTGGAACTCCAGTCCGCTAATGATTGGCAGTAGATTTTTTATGTGCTGAGTTTGCCAGCCCTGACGCACAACCTTCAATGAAGGTACACCCATTCACACATGTCTCCACGCAGAAGACATTCTAGCTGAGAATCGAACGATACGTCTTGCTGTGAGGCAACAACGCTACCGCAGCACCACCACTGAATTTTGTAAAAGAAATAAAAGAACTGGAAGATGGATCTTTAGAAAAGGGAAGGAGCAAACGACATAGAAATAAATGGAAATAGTGGGAACAATACATGCAGAATAATGTTCTGGAGGAGTGAGGTTTAAGGAAGGCAGGAATTTAGCAATTTTTGTAATGTTGGACTGATGATACTTGCAAGGAAAAAAGATATGTGATGTATAATGTATATACAGTAACTCAGTTAACCGGCACCCATAGAGGTTGGTAGATGCTGGATAACTGTAGTTTTTGGTTGCTTGAGAGTTATTATTAAAAATAGTATAGGGTAAATTATTAGTCATGCCTATTTGTTTGGTTTGACTTGTTCTTAGGTTGGGAAGAGAGGAAATGTATTCCTATCTTCCTTTTTAAAACTCTAAAACTCTAAAAAATGTAAGATATGTTTTTGTGGGGGGGGGGTGGACGGGCAGAAAGTGCAACACATGAAAATTGTACTGTATTTCTTCGATTTTTTTCTTTCTGGTTGCTTGAGAGTTCTGGTTGCTTGAGTTCTGGTTAACTGAGAGTTTACTGTAAATGAAAAAAATTTTAATATGGCTTGTTTTCTTTTCTGATACTATATGTTTGCCTATGCCATAAGTGATAGTCTAATAAAAGTGTTCTAAAAGTAGTTCCATTTTTTAAAATAGCACCTAAGTCAGGTCACTGCCGTAATATTTTAAATTAGCAATTTGAATGTTTTCCTTCGGTGCTGAATTTTCTAAGTTCAGTTCTTCAACACTAAACATTCTAAAGCACATTTCACTTTTTCCTATTACATCTACTTTCTGTTTTCACACTGGAATAATAATCTTTACCTGTCTGGCAAGCACATTGCTCCTGTGAAACAGATGGCCCTTAGTATAGTACTTCTGGCAAGGATTCCTAGTCAAAATATTAATACTTAGAACTCCAGCTTGCGTGTTTTTGTGTGTGTGTGTGTGTGTGTGTGTGTGTGTGTGTGTGTGTGTGTGTGTGTGTGTGTGTGTATCGGTCATGATATTCTTTGAATAATATATATATATATATATATATATATATATATATATATATATGCGCACAGGTTCTGTAACTTCATTTCATTTCTGTCTTAATATTTACTGCTACCTTTTGGTGAAAATATTCCAATAACATAATGCCATACTTTGGGAGACCCTGCGTATCTCTCTTAGCTAGCCTGTATCTGTAACAGTAAGGCGTGGTCTCATAGAGAGATATATTACTGGTAATGAAAGACTGTGATCAAAATTTTTATTCATTCTCTCTTTTGTCTTTGCAGGATAATAAGTGACACATGCATCTACTATCCCTGAGGGTCTCTGAAAAGTTTTCAAGTCCTGCTGACCTTTTTGCATTTCCAAAATGTCTGAACTTTTTGTTGCAGTCTCTCATCTTACATATGTCAGTTTATCTTTAACTATATTTTTATGTCACTTTTGCATGCTGTCTGGAATAGTGATGTCATACCCATTTGGTAATGGGAAACTAGATACAAACACTTCTGCATCACCTAGTTTGTTTTATAGTAACCTGTAAGTCATCTAAATGTTAACATCTTTTCACCTACTCCTGTTTGTCTTCTAGGTTGAGTTACTCTTTAGGTATTTCTTCTTTATTTCCACTCACCTTTGCTACAGACGTCAGGATACTTAAATATTTATTGCCAGTTTGACTTAACTTATTTAAGGCTGACTTTAGGCCTGCCTCCAACATGAATATTTAAAGTTCTTCTTTTACTTGTTATAGATAAATTGAAGCACATAACACAGGTGAGGTTAAAAAGGTCTCTGGAAGCCCACAACACAAATGAATACCTGGATCCCTTCTTCACGTCCAGTTTTGCAGTTTTTGCACTGTCATTTCTAAAATCACCCACCTACATAATTTCCAGGCAAATTGCTTAGGATACCTGCACGTAAGCACCTGCTCATCTCAATATGCTATGCTGTTCACTAAGCAGTGTTTTTTGTTTCATCTTAGGTCTTGTTTTCTCATTCTCACTGCTTCATGCTACCCAGTAGGCCATGCTTTTTTACAGTCTCCTTATCATTTTCATAACTGTACACTTTTAAATAGACATTTTTTTTCATTTGTGTTAAACTTCTCTGTTGACTAGACATTTTTTTTTTCAGTTGCTTCAGACTTAGCATGGACAAAAGTACAAAATCAGCAGTCCAGCATTCCAACAGTAAAGTGTTTAGCCTGGTCCCAAGCTAAATGCCCAAACATTTTCATAATTGCATGATATGTATTATGCTATTTCACAGGTAGGCTGTCCCCAACCTTTTTTGATTGTATATTAATTGAAGGATTCAAAAAATCAAAAATCAGTCATTGCATACCCAGGCTACCTTTATTTTGCACAACTGATTTCAATAAAATCAATGGCTTAATGATTTAATATATGATATCCCACAGTCATTTTTAAAAGACCTGTTTTGTGCAAAAGCACAGATTAATGAGTCTTCCAGGTTCAACAGGCTTGTATCTACATGCACAAAAACACTCATTAGTAGCCTGATGAATTTGCTTTACAATCTTCATGAAATTTATAGTATTTGTTAGTACCCTTAAGCAGAGGTCACATTTCAAAATGGGACCACTTTGTGTTACCCATCATTATTGGTCTGGTAACACATGCTGTCATAATGACCAAATGATATACCCAAGTTTATCTGCATTTTTCTGCACTACAAACTATTCAGATTTTTGTGTAAATCCTAGTATGCTGTAATCAAGGTTGTTAATGGGTACAATAAAAGTCAGTAGTTCAAAGTCTAGAGTCTTGTAACTGAAGCTGTAAACTGTTATTGAAACACATCAGTTTCAAACAAACTACTATAATATCTTCCAGAAAGTGTCAGTACTAAGACCTAATATTAAATCAATTCTAAACTGTATAAATTGCAGTCTACATGGCAAATGTACCTACCTGATGCATACAGTTCTGATCTAACAAAAACTGTGTTGTAGTTCATTTTGTGATAATTACAGCTTCTATTATTTTTCATAACAGATGTTAATTCTGTTGCCTCACGTTATATTCCCATTTGTGTACACACATAGTCTCAACAAAGTCCTAGAATGAATCTATGTGAATAAGTGTCATTAATAACAATGTAATGGAACTGCTAGTGTTTTCATCATAAATCTTAGGCAGGGCAAGAAAAATCGGCATATATATTTTTTTCATTCTTAGAAAGAAAAATAAAACAAAAAACGCTGACCAGAAAAGTCACAGCACACAGAGAGTTTAATAGTTTGAGCACATTCATTCCAGTAAAGCAGGAACTTTCTCAGAAACTGGTGTCTGAGGAAGTTTCTGCTTTACTGACATGAAAGCATTCAAACCATTCAACTCTCTGTGTGCTGTGACTTTTCTGGTCAGCATTTTTTTATTTAAGTTTTGGAGTACACTGGGTTGTGGTGTTTTTGGTTATATGTGCATTCTTAGGAAGACATAAGAGGAACACAGTTTTACTTTTTTAACTGACTAATACAGAAACTGTTCCAGGTAGCATGAATAGTTTTTATCATGACAAAGTGCAACTATACTCATAATCAGGTTTAAAAAAAGACTGTTAACTTTTTTAGGACTAAATTAAGCACATGCATTTTGAAAATGTCATCTAAAACATATCTTTTTTTTAGTCTTCAGAATCTGCTTTTAAAGTATACTTTTAGCTGTACCTTTATGTATTTTCATCAGTTTTGGTAAGATACATATTGCAATATCCTTGGACACCTCATACATTTTTTGCACCACTAACACTCAAATCTAAAATATATTTCAAATTGTTAAACATTTATATTCAAGATCTGCAAGCTACCCATAGACACATAAAAAACAAAACAAACAAAAAAACACATCTTCAGATATTCACAATGGTTCTCAGACTGTGTGCATAAATTAACACAGTTGTTTAAAGAGTCTACATTTGTTTTCTTTTTCCTTGCAACCAGCAACCTCACAAGAAGGCTTGCACAATCATTTTGCACTCATCAGATTTATGTTTCATGGTTACTCTTACTTCTTAAAGCACTATCTGAATGTCATTTAGAACAACACACTCATGCCAATGCCTCACTTAACATAATACACTCAAGCATGTTGAAAATTACTTTGTAGTTTATATGCTATAATAAGCCTCAGTTTCCTTATTTCCTGCCTGAAATTAACTGAATTACCTTCCAAAGTAATTTTTTCCCTAACCTCTAAATCAAGGTGCCCAACAGACTGATATCTTAAGCTAGGAGTATGCCATAACTGGTGTAGCATAACACAGGGACATGACTCCAAATTCCTCTGATCTACAACTAAAATATTCAGTTTAGGGCATTGTGTCTAAAATAACTTGTTGGTCCTACCAGTTACACTACATTTTATTTGGAAAAGTTAATTCCAGGGGTCATAATCAAGTGATATGTTTATTATTACCTTCATTCTGTGTACAAACTAATCATAGCCAAAATTGTAAAAAAAAAATAACAATAGTAATAATAACAGCAAATCACTCTTAAACTAATATCTTAGAGAAATAGTGATTGATAACGTGTCAGCAAAAATGCAAGGGACAAAAATATGAATTTTTATTATTTTATATTGTAAAATGATGAATGTACAAACATTCACGGATTTTGTTTATTTGCACTTTATTGACTAGGTTAGTTCACTAGATCAGTGACCATTTTTCAGATGGTAGACCAGAAGTGGTATTCATTCTGACTAGAGGAAATTTGGCCAATTTACTGCAGAAGTTCCACTACTCTTGATGGCAATGAGGTGGCACTGGAGGGCTGCTGCTGAAGTGAAAGTTTTCCAAGATGGAGAAGGAGGATAGGAGGCAACCGACTGAGAGTGGAGTGATTCAGAATACTGATTTATCACAAACAGATTCTGTAAGAGAGGAAACTGCTGTTTCAGAGTTGGAGAAAGGAGGTCTGGAAACTCCTGTGATGATGGAGATGATGGATTGAGGTGAACTGAATGCTGATGAGGAAATAATTTGAAGTACTATGGTGGATCATGTATGGACAGAGGTCACAGAAGAGGTGCTGACAAATGAATCAGGAAAATGAGTTGGATTACTGGAAGGTTGTGAGAACAGCCTGGGAATATTCTTGGCTTGAAGAATAGCTGGTTTTAAAAGCATGCACCTGCATCAGTGTGCTATCGTGAACAGTAAGAAAACTCTTTCATATGCAGAAATGATAAACAAAGGCAAGAAAGATGTTGTAATTGAAGCTGAAAGAAGACAAGGACTGTTGCAAGGGCAATAAATCCAGAAGAGAAGACTGATGGTAGAAATCAAAGCAGTGACACTATTAAAAGGTATTCCCCGGGATTCAGGAAGCAGACATTTCCATGCAGGAACAGTGTAGGAGCTCCGGCACAGAAAATGGCTGCCGAACGATTCAGGATAGTGCCGTTTTCATGTGCATGAGCGGTCCTGCACTGTTCTAGCATGGAAAACCAGCAAATATGCAAAGCACCTCATTTGCTGGTGAAAAACATGCAAATGACGTGATTTTGTGATCCACCAAGCTGCCAGGTCACCATGCTAGAACAGTATCAGTGCAGAAATGTATTCTGAAAATAACTGAGTACATTTCTGCAACTGACAAAATGAAGGCATGACAGCTCATGGAAAAGCCTGTATTATGTACATTAGACATGCCAATGGCAAAATATAAGGCCATTGGCAATGAAAAGTGATTAATTATTATGAAAATTAAACTTTTTTTTTGGCCGGTCAAGGCCGTTTAAGCATAGGGCAGTGGCACGCAAACGGGATCATGCCGAAAATAAAAAAAATGGGAAAACTCAATTTTAAGTTAAATCTGCATTTTGCCATTATAGTCAATGGCATGCAGAATGTAAACAATACCAGGGAGCACTGGTTGTCAAGGGGAAAGGGTCCGTGTTAGTGCAGTAACTAATGACCTACACACTGGGGTATGCAAATGAGGGGAGTTATACTGAATCACATATTTCTTCAAAGTGTCATCTTGTACCTCACCATGTAGGTGCAGCAATACAACAGTGCAAGTGTAAGAGCTTAATGATTAAATAAGGGGGTGTGTCATGCTTGCTGTAAGCTCAATGGAGCTCTGTGGCCATGTTTGCCCTTAGCTAAGCAAAGCTAAAGAAGGGGGTGTGTCAGATGTGCCTGAGCAGTGTGTTTATAGCCTAAATGGGTGTGTCTGCTGCGCACAGGGTTTTAAACAAAAAAGAAAAAGAGAGAGAAAATGGCAGCACTGTTTACATTTGCACTGGGTATGCGAGGCACGCCTCAGGGCTTAAATAGGGAGGAACTGGGGAACAGTCGTAGGAAGGCAATCAAGGAGAACTAGCATAGCTGGCAGGTGGAATGTATCAGAACCTGTATCAGAATCAGCCAAATACACACGCAGCAGCCCAGCCCAGCCCAGCACACTACTATAAACTATGCAAACACCTTTCAGACTGTTTTTTGGGGAAACAGCAGTAGGAAGGCAATCAAGGAGAACTATCATGGCTGGCAGGTGGAATGTATCAGAATCAGCTAATTACACAGGCAGCAGCCCAGCACACTAACATAAACTATGCAAACACCCTACAGACTGCTTTTTCCCACAAACTCTACACCACTGGTGTACACAGACGGGGGATTTGTAACTGGCAAAACTAACTAAAAATGTTAAAGGCTGCTGCTGCTTTACTCCATCAATATGTGCTAGAGACTGAGGGTGGTGAGGAGGAGAATGCTGACAACTAACCCACAATGAGGAGGAGGAGAAGAGTGCACAGACCCAGGGTAACCTACTAGGGCCTACATGAGCTGGAGATAGTGGAGTGCTATAGGGTGGACAGGGACATTCTACAGCAAATCGTTGAGCTGTGCTGGCCATGCCTCACACACAGAACTATAGAGGGGAACCCATCCCAGTGGAGACCAAGTATGTCTAGGCTTAAGAATACTAGCCACAGGTACCTTCCAAAGACCAACTGGGGATATCATGGGGGTCTCACAGGCATCAGCATCCAGGGTACTCCACCAGTTCCTGGATGCCATGACACCACATGCCAATGAGCACATTTATTTCTCCACCACCTATGAGGGGTTGACCAGAAGTATGCATCTCTTCCACCATATAGAAGAATACCCTGAGGTAGTTGGTACTATAGACTGCATGCACATCCACATCAAAGCACCACTCGGCGAGCAGGGTAGAGTTTATATAAACAGCAAGGGCTTCCCCTCCATCAACTGCCAGGTCATGTGTGATGCCCAGGGCACTATCATGAATGTGTGTGCTGGCAGCCCTGGAAGCTATCACAACTTCCACATCTAGCATTTGTTACAGCAGTACCAGGTGTTTGCCAGTGGGGACATCCCGTATGGCTATCTGATGGGGGATGCTGGCTATGGACTGGAGCCGTGGCTGATGGCACCCATCAGAAATGCACACACACCCGAACAAGAACACCATAATGAGGGATAGGCACAAACCAGGATCATTGTAGAGCATGTGTTTGGGATGCTCAAGTCACGGTTCCACTGCCTTGACATATCCGGTGGAGCCTTGCAGTACTCTTCAGCTACATGTACACAAATGTTCATAGTATGTGCCATGCTGCACAATATGATCCTGCGGAAACAACTGAAGCAGGAGCAGCATGAGGCAAGGCCACACAGCCCCCCACCATTGCCAAGGCCAGCACAGGCACAGAGGGACTCGGAGGAGGAACATCCTGAGCCTACCCCTGTAGGCAGAAGGAGGCATATCCAGTATGTCCATGCCTTAGCAAAGAAGCAATGCATAGCACACACACTGACACTGTAGGGACCCAGGGACTGATACCTCTCTCTGACTCATACATACAGTAAAAGGGATGCCAAATATGACACTACCTGAGCTTTACCATGTACCTGGAGTGTACTATGTGCATCCAACATAGTCAGCCCTCCAGCACTGTCCTCACTACTGGCCCAGTAACAAGGTAAGTCACTCTTCCTATCAATTACTGAATGGAGTAGTATGTTCTCATACTTGTATGTATGATATGGATGCAAGCATGCAAGGGAATTGGGTGGCTGAATGGGATAGCAGCAGACAGCTGACAGCTATATGGGACAGCAGGAAATTCATAACAAATACTGGTGTCAACATACTAGGCAGCACTACACAAGGTGACAACCCCCACCGCAGTACATGTGATGGCCCAAATAACTGTGGGTGTCAATAGGTCACACGCATGGATGTCAATGAGAGTCACATACCCACCACCAGCCTTACCCAGCAGGACAGGTGTAGATGACCATAAAGAAAGGCCGGACTAAGGCCCCCAAATGATGGCAATGGTGAACAGCCCCCTACCAGACCTACACGGACATACTACAACAGGTCTGTCAGTTGCATTCTAGTTCTGAAGGGTAAGAAGTCTGAAACTGAAATATATGCCATTAAGATCTAACATGTATACTTTACTGATATGCCTCCATGCCTCCTTTCTGCATGATAGGTCACAATACAATATGAAATGGAAGCCAGCAGAGTAACCGAAATACCAGTACAGTCATTGCAAATGTTTAAAGTCTGCAGGTGTGCAACCCCCCCCCCCCCACACACACACACACACACACACACACACAATCCCATGTAGAAATGCAGTAACATGTAAGTCTGAGGAGTAATATCACTGGAGCACAGATTGCCAGAGCTGTCTCAGTCTACATTGTTGCATGTGTACAATATGCAGGGGTCAGTGTGATAACTTTGTTGTCTGTTTAATATTGCCTGGAAGTGGTCAGCATGTGGGCCTGGATGGTTGTGTCTCAGTGGCCTAGGTACAGTACAGTGCACAACAGGGCCATGTTCCAACAACTGCAGTGCCAACCACACTGCTTCACAGCTACACCCATGTCAGCAGTTGTACATACTCACTGTCCAGATGTCAATATCTGCCACCATCGGAAAGCTGGACATGCCATGAATGGGAGCCCATACACAGAAACAGTACACAGGTAGAAGTAACCTACACAGAGTGTATATAAAATAACTGTCAACTGCACAGAAGTTTGAATTATACATAAAGGTTAGCATCACATTAGTTGTCCCTCTATTATGGAATGCTGGTAGTCTGGCCAATCACTGGCAGACCACAAAAGGCACAGTTAGAAAGTGATGACAGACTGCCCATGTCCACACACAAGCCAGCATAAGGGGAATGTCCCAGGTATATTTGTTAGTCAGGTGCAAGTAGCTTCCATATCAGACATACACCCAGCTCACTTCACCAATAGCCGCAGGTTTATCACAGGTCATATCCTTGCTGTAGGGAATGAGTACAGCATGAACCAATCTCTGTATGGGAATACATACATGATGCTGCATGCTAAATAGGTGTCCAATGTAGGTGTGTCCCTAGCTGTAAGCAGCAACCTGACCACATCCAGACCCGTGGATCAGTATAAACAGGAAGGATTGACAGGAACACCTCAACCACTCACCACTGTCACCTCAGGGTAATCCACTGGCTTGCAGCCTGGGAACATATGACTGACAGAATGCACTGGCCTGCTACAGATGGCCTGCAGCACTCTCCAATGGCCTACATTCCTCTGGCAAAGGCCCATGCCTCACCCATAGTGCCAATGTACAGAATGTCAGGGGGTCCTGACTAACAACCTAACACAGTAAACAGAAAATAAATGCAAGGTTATGTTGGCAAATGCCAGTAGCATGCCTCCCCATGACCTACTACAAGGACTGTGGACCAGTCCATAAATACTAATGGGATAAAGGCCCAACTATAGGGATACCTCTGAGATATTGCTTACATAATGTTAGGAAGAGGGGAGAATAAGAGAGGGGAGGTGTAGAAGCATGGATGTCATGGAGTGTGTGAATCTGAAACTCTAATGTCTGCCCATACTACTCCCTGACTGCAAACCCAAGAATGAATAGCCACAAAACTGCTTGTAAACCACAATGTGAAGGTAAACTGACCAGATATATGAGTCCTGCCTCTGGATAACCTGGGTGTATCTGTACAGCTGAGAAGTATGGCCACAGCAGGATGTGGCCATTCCGTGAAGTTGAGAAAAGCACAAGGATGGGATCCCCAGCCAGCATACTAACAAGGTGCTGGACAATTTACACAGAACCAGCAGTCCATTGTCTGCAGCTACCCCTCCACAATGGCAGGTGTGTGCCAGAATGTGTAGTCTATATGCCTCAGAATATTGGTCTCAGCTTCATTCATCTTGTATTTCCCCGGTAAATAACTGTGAGCAAAGAATGAAAACTGTCAGTAGTTGATGACATGATACATCACACATCAGATACATCAGAAAATCTATGCTGCAACCAACTATGTCACACAAGCAGCACAGATAGCAATAGTTGCAGTATCCCCAGTAAGTTATGCCCATTGTGTCTCCATATTGGCAACCTATTTACAGATATCCTCCATTAACAGTTTGCTAGGTGTAGATGCAGCACACAAAACACTGAACTGGAGTCCAACCCTCCCTGGAATGGATGCACACATGCAACGTAGAATATAGTCATACTGGGCATGCTCCTACACTTAGAAGCCCATGTCTCACAACAGAGTGGACTACAGATATCGGTTATTCACAGTTGTTTGTGCACACACACCAAATTGTACACCATTGATACTTCACACACACATTGGATAGGAATACTCACACATATCTAAGGCCAACATAATATAATATGTCAAACATAGACAAACGGAGATGCGGGGAAGAGAAAGAAAGACAGTGACATAGAGATTCCCATTATGAGGCCTTTCCCACCCAGTACACATCCCATTGGCCTATATCACATGATGTGCTGATGTCATTCACTGTCGAAATTCCTTTGGTTAGTCTTCAGCCCTATAGTCTCAGTGATGCTTGTGATAACAGTGCAACACTACAGTACAAATAATTATCCATGTAGCAGTTGTAGAGTGTGTGTGTGTGTGTGTGTGTGTGTGTGTGTGTGTGTGTGTGTGTGTGTGTGTGTGTGTGTGTGTGTGTGTTTCTAGATGAATGTGGTTGAGGCCATTCACACTCACTAAACTCCCCTTACCCCTCCTTTACCACTGCTGCTGGTGTCACTCACCTTCAAAGATACCTTTGGACAGCTCTCCAACATATAACCTACGTGGTGCTTGCGATAACTGTGTACTACTATAGTTAGATATGAGTTCTAATCCTGGTCCTGGCAACTTTAAAAATGCGTGTTTGTGTGAGAGAGTGTGTGTGTCTTTGTAGAGACCTGATTTTGTGGTCATTCACACTTACTACACTTCCCTTATCCTCCTTTAGCACTGCTGCTGGTGTCACTCACCTTCAAAGATACCTTTGGACAGCTCTCCAATATATAAGCTCTATGGTGCTTGTAATAACTGCATAATGCTATAGTGTAGCAAACTAGTTAAGTAGGAGTTCTAATCCTGATCCTGGCAGCTGTACAAATGTGTGTGTTCATGTGAGAGAGTGTGTGTGTCTTTGTAGAGATCTGATTTTGTGGTCATTCACACTTATTACACTTCCCTTACCCCTCCTTTAGCACTGCTGCTGATGTCACTCACCTTAGAGGTATGTTTGGAGAATGTTCTACCTATAATCTCTGTGGCGCATGTGAAAAATGCGGAACAATGTCATAGCAATAACTGCATAGGTAGGGGTTTGAATCTCATTCCTGCCAGGTGTTTGGGTGTATGTGTGTGTGTACATATGTATGTCCGTACCTTAAAGATTTTGGCCCCATTCACACCCAGTGCACTTCTCAGTGCCTGAATTTAGTAGTCATGGAGATATCATTCACCTTAGAAGTACCTGTTGGCAACCCTAAACCATGTAAGGGCAGTGGTGCATGTGGTAAATGTGTAACATAATCATCTGAAAAACATAGCTAGGTAGAGGTTTGAACCTCACTCTTGGCAAATGTAAATGTGTGTGTGTAGAGTAAAATATTTTGTGAAATCTCTCACCCACTACATCACCCAATGCCAGTATTTACAACAGCTGGTGATGTTCCTCACCTTATAAGTACCTTGGGACAACATCCCTCCTATAAGCTCCATGGCATGTGCGATAAATGCGTCACACTGTAGCAGCAATACATAGATAGGTAGGGGTTCGAAACTCAGTACTGCCAAGTGTGTGCATGTGTGTGTGTGTGTGTGTGTGTGTGTGTGTGTGTGTGTGTGTGTGTGTGTGTGTGTGTGTGTGTGTGTGTGTCATCAATATCCTAAGCTGGTGTGACTGTGTAATAACAGGATCCATAGGGGGTGGGTTTTGCTAAATTATTATATTGAGGACCTAGTATATGTCCCAATGTCCACATTAAAAGGCCAACAGTTGTCAAATACTGTAGAGGTTGGTGTAGACAATCCACATCCCAAAATGTCTAGTGCCATGTGCAATGACTATGTGACAGTATGGATTAATTAACAATATAGGCAACCCTTCCAATACTAAGAGTCTGAATTAATTAACAATATAGGCAACCCTTCTAATACTAAGAGTCCACTCTCTACCCATGAATCATACACAAACAGACTTGGCTAGGCAGCAACCACTATATCAGTAGTTCTCCTGCAAATTGCTTCACAGATAGCACACACAGTGTGATTGCAATGGACTACATGCCTGTTGACCACAACAGTGCCACAGACATCAGAAAGTACTTTGATGTGTTACATCTCCTGGCTGAGTGTGTTATCCAGCAAGTAAAAGGACATGGCACCCTGTTCCATCCCCTCAGTAACCCAATCAATGCATACAGTGACCCTTTTGCCATGTTCTCCACTGGATGCCTGCAACAACTGTAGAGTCTGCAAACATACCCCACAAAGGGAATACCATGTCTTATACACATGTCCTGTATATACAGATGCCAGTAATGCCAATGAATCCCCATATCATACTGTCTATGTAGGTGCAATCACTACCTCAGTCACATAGGTCTCACCAAACAAAGTCAGGAATGCTACTTCTGAAGATACCAATCTGTCTACACAACATGCCCCAGAGACCTCAAGCACACTTCCACACTTCAAAGAACATCCATGTGGGACCTCATTCCACACTTCAAAGAACATCCATGTGGGACCTCATTGGTTATTTTGAGATTTCTTTCTTAAAAGCTGTCTCAGGTTTCAACCTTCTGTTACCTAAGAAGTTCAGTTATGAAAAAAAAAAATGTATCTGCTTTTACTGTATTTGTGTTTCTTCCTACTTTATTTTGCTTTTGCGTCATCTTAAAAGTACTCAATTGTATTTATTACTGCTTGGTGTAACTCATTCTGTAGTGGCAGAACAGGTAGCTTACATCCTTCTAAGTTGGGAACTGCTGATTGAGGGCTCAGTGTCTGTTATTCTAAAAGTGTATTAATTCTGGTTTAAGCACTTGGGCTTCAGGCCAGTTATTTTACATTAAGAGGGTTCGTGGTCTGCACTCTTGTGGGAGGAGAGGCTGGACTCTGCCCTTCTGAGCTGGGTATTTCTTGTTAAAGGCTTATAGTGCCTGCATATTTGAACTGCTTCTTACTGAAATTGGTACACCTTATTTGATGTAGCATAAACTAGATCCAGGCCTGCTGAATCTAGCTTTGTTTGTATGCTTGTTGTTTGTTTGCTTGTTATTTCCCTGAAACGCTAATTCCACCTAAAACGCAGCTTTTCAGCACTTTTGTGGATCCCTAGTGATATCTGCATTGCTTACTGTACTTATTTCTTTGTTTCACTTGAAAGAATGTTACTGTTTGTCGTTTTTGCATTTAAGTTACCTGTAACACATTGCATTTAAGTTACCTGGCACTTACTCACTAAAGCAATTATATAAGTCAGCACTAAAAAATTAAAAGCACTACACCCTCACAAACTCCCCTTGAGTACCTTGTTCCCCATTGGCCCTTTTTTTCATTATAAAGGAATTCCCAATACTATTCTAGCATGTCCAAAGGTCAGTTGTCAATCTCCTCTCCGGTCCAGCTGGTGAATATGGGAATCTTAAGGCAATGTTACATCTGCCTCATGTACACAGACAACCCTCTCCTCCTCCCAACAACTTCCAACACATGTGAGAGATGCAACCATATAGCCAAAATGGAGGCTAAGCTCTCTCAACTCAGTACTGGCGTAACCAGTCAGGAGGAGAAGGAAACCACACTCACTACAATTCCAGTCTCACATAGACCTACCACGACAGCAAACCAAACACATAAACACACAAAAACATACTCGGAGGCTCTAAATAAAAATCTACCTAAGCAGCAGAGACCACCAAAGCAGACACCAAAGCAACCGCTACCCCAAAACAAAACACGTGCAACACATAGCTCAGAAAGCCAGTGTGCCGAACAGTCACAGCCCTTAAGGCTAAACAACACACCTGATACACTTGTAATAGGTGACTCTATCGTCAGGCACACTGACATCCCGCTCACCAGGCTGAACAAGGAGAAGGTCACGGTGAGCTGCCTGTCGTGCGCTAGGATCCGCCACATAACACAAGCACTCAGGTCAATCCAAGGCAAGTACAAATATGACTCTGTCATTGCCAATGCTGGTGTGAATGACCTGAGACGTACCTCTCTGGACTACATGAAAAGAGACATAGAGGAGCTCTCTGAGCATGTAGCCCAGGCTGGTATGACCCTGACCTTGAGTAGCATCTTACCCTCACCAAGAATGATGCCACAATATGAAGACAAGATGATCAATTTCAACAATTGGCTTAAGTACTGATGTCATTCAAAGGGGATCCAATGCCTGTCAGCCTGGGATGACATGCTCGACAAGCCACGATGCTTCGCTAGGGATGACTTGCACCTGTCACCCCTGGGCTTTCGGATATTGGCAAAGGCTGTTGCTACCCCCATAGTGCTTTTTTTAGGCAAGGCTCAAAAGACAAACCCACCTCCATAGGTATCACAAGGGATAAGAAACTAAGAGTAATGCTACTAAATGCCAGAAGTCTAAACCTCAAGATGCACGCACTTGAAACTCTCCTTAGCATGGAGAACATCGATATCTGTGCAGTAACAGAAACCTGGTTCAAGGCTCCCAAGAGCACCCAAGCACTACCAGGTTATACCTCATACCATGCTTTTCGGCCCCAAAACTTGGACCGAACCACAAAAGGAGGGGGAGTATCAATATTCGTCAAAGATACCCACACCTCCAGGTTGGTGGCACAGCACGAAGCATCAGAGACTATTCATGTGCAACTAACAGTGGGTAAAACTGCCTTCCAGTTTATAGCCTGCTACAGACCACTCTCCCAAACCCAGGAACTCCACTCGGCCTTCCTGAGAACACTGGAAAATATGAAGGTCTCTCCAAACACCATTATATTGGGTGACTTCAACTACCCAAACATAGACTGGGAGCATTACTCTAGCTCCAACACCCTAGCCCAAAGGCTCCTAGAATTTATAAACTCAAATGCTATGGAACAACTTGTTACCACTCCCACAAGAGGGGAAATCATACTGGACCTGATCATCACCAACATGTGGACTCTATGCTCCAGACCAGAAGTGCATCCCTCACTGGTAAGATCAGACCATAAACTAATCTCACTGGATATTCACATCTCGACCCCACCCCTGCCCAGAAAACCATAATGAAAAACTTCTCTATAGCAAATTTTACACTCCTCAAAACCGAGGTGGAATCCTTCAAAGCCCCCGGGCCTGTGGAAAATATGGCCCAGACTGCAAAATCCTTTATAAACGCATTCTATGAACACCTTCAGGAATGCATGGATCATGCAATCCCAAATAAAACTAAGACCCAATCCTCCAAAGGCAGACGTCCTGTCTGGTGGACCCCAGCCATAAACAAACTATACAATAGAAGGAGGAAGCTACTACATGATAGAGCAAAATCCCAAAAAGGGAAGGCATCTCTGATCAGTATTAGCAAAAACTACGGCACTCATAAAATCGTCTAAGGCCAGCTTCGAGAGAAAATTGCACAGGACACTAAGGATAATCACAAGGCTTTCTTTAGTTATGTTAGGAACCTGGGTGGGAATTCCCAGATATGCTCAGAATTAGTCCAAAATGACAAAAATACACGAACCCACAGACATTGCCAACATCATAGCTGACAGGTTCAGCGCAAACTTCTCCCTCCCCACCAAAGGGCAAATATCTATCCCAGCAGAGTGCTGCCCCCCTGACATCTCCGATGCTCAGGTAAGAGCCACCCTCTCCAAAGCAAAAAACACAGCATCAATGGGACCAGACGGTGTCCCGGGCTGCGTCCTACATGAACTCCAAGAAGAGCTAAACCCAGACATAAAACTACTGTTCAATCTCAGCCTTACTACAGGATATGTACCCAAACAGTGGCGTACAGCAACAGTGGTCCCTCTCCACAAAGGTGGTGCCTCAACGGATCCTGGAAACTATCGCCCCATAAGCCTGACTAGCTTGGTCTGCAAAGCTATGGAAAGGATCATCATGGACCTCATAAATAAAGATATTGGGGACCTACAGACACTGGATCCTACCCAGTTCGGCTTTGTTAAGGGCAGATCCTGCCTCTTAAACCTGGTCGATTTCTTTGAAACAGTCACCAAGGCCATCGACGAGGGGAAGGTGACCCACACAGCCTACCTGGACCTCCCAAAAGCCTTCGATATAATACCCCACTCAGGCATTATAGATAAGCTCACCAGCTTAAATATAAACCCCTATGTCACTAGATGGGTTGCAAACTGGCTCAAGGACAGAACCCACATGGTTAGAATTGCTGGAGCCATGTCAGACTCCAAACCAGTTACAAGTGGCATCCCACAAGGCTCAGTCCTGGGACCTCTCTTGTTCGGTATATTTTTCTCAAAGGTACAGGCCAACACGGAAGGACTGTGGCTAACCAAGTTTGCAGATGACTGCAAACTGGGCACCATAATCAACTCTCTAGCCGACACAAGCATCCTCCAAAAGGGCCTCATAGAAACAGACAACTGGTGCCAGAGCCATGGCCTCAAGCTAAATGCCAAAAAGTGTATAGTCATCCCCTTTGGCAAAAACAAAGTGCCCACAAATTACCACATAGGTGGTAATCCATTAAGTACAGAAGAAGTAATTAGGGACCTGGGGACCCAAGTTGATAGCAATCTCTCATTTGACAACCACGTGGCCAAAGTGGTTAGAAAAACATTTTATATAGCCAACCTAATCATGCAGGGATTCACATCTAGATCAGGAGATGTCATCGTGCCTCTTTACTCATCCCTCATCAGGCCCATAATTGAGTACAATGCCCCTTTTGGGATGTACCTTACCAGACACCTGCAGCAACTGGAAAGACCCCAAAAGTACCTCACCAAGAGGATCAAAGGGCTCAAACAGATGCCATATGCTGCCCGGTTAAAGAAACTCCAGCTCTACTCAGTGGCATACCACCTGCTCAGAGGCAATCTGTGCCTGACGTATAAAGCCATGACCAACCCGGAATTAATGGACATGCTGTACCTCAGAAAATCCAAATCCCATCGAGCTACGCGCTTGAGACTTGACCCTCAGCACTGAAATAAATAGGATATGTTGGAGGGACACATTCATAACCCAGAGGCTCCCTTCACTCTGGAATAAAATCCCAGTCCAGGTTAGGCAGAGTCCCTCATTGACTCTCTTCAAGAGGAATCTTGATGAGTGGATGGGAGATCGTAGGTTTACCCTGGGTATCATTTCTGTGTCACTGTTAGACAGAGACACAGTATAGTAACCTCGAAAAAGGGCATAGCAAAATTAATTTAAAATGGGTGGCGAAAGCCAAACACACTCTGGCTGGGCTTATAAATGCCCTAGGGCAGATAGCCTAGTATGAACCTATGTGCGCAACCCAGACACTGTCCATGTTATGGAATATAAATCACGTACATGTGAAGCAGTGCACATCACTGGCCACCCACAATAGAAATCTAAATGAGTGGATGGGGAATACAATACCCACCCCTGGGGACCATTCCAGTGTCTATACTTCTGAGCCACACTGGGGACTATTTTCATGTGGCCTGATACCAGGGTATTCCCTTGGGCTAGCCTTGTAGAGCCTTCAGGCCCATTCACCTACTACACACCTATGAAGCAATCAGTACTGGCAAATGTGTGTGTGTGTGTGTGTGTGTGTGTGTGTGTGTGTGTGTGTGTGTGTGTGTGTGTGTGTGTGTGTGTGTGTGTGTGTGTGTGTGTGTGTGTGAATAGTAATCTCAGTGTGTTTGGTTGATGAATATCCCCTGTGGCTGTGGTTATTAGTAATCAGAGGTATGTCCACGTACAATTCTCCATTCTACAACAGATGTTGTAAATCAACATATACCTATGTACAACCTTCTGCCCTATAATCTGTAAGGCATATGCAATCACTGTGTTACAGACCAGAGATTTCCATGCATATACTATACCCTGCCTATGACATGGTGGATGTGTTACCACACTGCCATACACCGTGGTCTTGCTGCAGGGCCATATCCTGGTGACATACAGATGCCTAGAACGGAAATGGGATACAGCATGTAAGAACACATTCACTCAGCACTTCACTTGTGGGGGGAGAGAGGGGTAAAGCTGGCACTGAATGTGTTTCCAAGAATGTGGCCAATATCTGTTGTCTCAGGGTAGGTATTAGCATTGTGCAGTAACTCGCAGCATTTGTGTTTAATGCTGTGGAAGTTGTTGATGTAACTATCAAAGGCTGTTTTGACTGTCATCAGTGTCTGCTGCATGTCTGCTGTCATGGATGCCTGTAGGGGATTCCATGATGGATCCAAAGTTGTGTTTGAGGCTAATAAGGGAGTTCAACAGTCATGGGACACCACCTTTCTCTGCAACAGTGTCCTCCTTCTGATGCACACTTTAGTAATGGCAGGGGACCATCATATTGTCTCCCAGTGTTTGGAGGACAGTGTCTGGGTTCTGTTAGCTCTGGCTAGTATCATGCATTCATGTACCTGTTTGTACAGTGCCTATGTGTATGATTCCACAGTCATGCAGCTATTTCCCATTGCTATGGGTGCAGTGAAGACATCCACCCCTGTTTTCATGACTGCAAAGTCAGCTTTGGAGAGGTTTTGCAAGGTGGTTACCTTTGTGGGGGGAGTGGCTGACATGTTGAGTTCCATGTTGATTACAGTCTGTGTGGATCTCACCATGCAGGGATTGACATCTGTGGATGAGCAACAGTTTCATATTTAAGTAGTCAACACAGGTCAAGGTTGTTGCATCCTCTACCGGAGGTCAGTATGAGCTGGTCCAGGGCAATGTAAATGATGAATCCCAGGAAATGCTGGGCCACTGTACTGGCACTTGGCTACTTTGCCCAGGTGATGGAGGAGTAGTTGAAGACTCATACTATGTCAGTGTTGCGTTGGACCATCATAGATGGCAGGGTGTTGAGGAATGTGCATTGACAGTCTAGGGACATAGATGTGGACCCATAGCAGGCTATGGTCTGGATTGCACTATTACCCCAAGGCAGTTTTACCGGAAGTATCTCCAATGCATTATGATGGGATACTAGTCTGGAGGTGTTCCTAGCCATAATGAATATGGAGACAACACCACCTGTGGAGGTGTGGTGTGGTCCTTGTTTGGTGGCTGACAGCTGTGGAATGCATCATAGCCTGATACTGCAAGTCTGCTGTCTGCTGCTGTGAACCACCTCTCCATTACAGCAGACATCTGTCCTCCACTTCAACGACTGCTATAAGTGACTGCATCCTGACAGTCAGATGTCTACTGTTGAGCAGCATGACCCTCAGATTGCATACATGTGTAGCTGTTATGGTGGTAATAACATTAGGAACACTGTCTAATAAGGCATCATAGTTGTGGCAAGACACTTAGCCGGTATCTGGAAACCCAGCCGTGACAGATTTAGGAGATCTGTGGCAAGTCATTGGGTTCTGTCAATCATGTCATCCCAAGCAGAGAGATATTGGATCCCCTGAGAATGACACATAACACATAAGCCAATGTTACAATCATCTGTTGATAGTACCGCAGCATCATTCTGGTTGAAAGCAGTACACTGCCCAGGGCTACTGTCACACCTGCCTGGACCACATAATCAGAGTTCAACCATGTCTCTTGTCATGTAGTCCAGGGTGGTGTGTCCCAAGTCATTCAGACCCACATGGATACAGAGTGATACTCATAGTTGTTGTGGAGTGCCATGACTGGCTGTGTCATGTGTTGGATGCTGGCATGTGATAGATATTTGGTTATTACCTGCTCCATATTCAACTTAGTGAGTGGGATATGTGTGTGCCTCAGTATTGAGTTACCATGATCACTGTATTGTGCAAGGTGGTTAGCCTTAGGAGCTTAGTTTGAGGGGCACACTGTGTAGGTTAAATATGTGTCCCTTGGCATGTGCCATGTCACGGTGTCTGAGTGGGTGTCTGTCTTGCTGGTCTGTGCTGTTTAGGTAAATGTCCATTGAGTGCCTCTGAGAAGGTGGGTGTGTAGCCTTTCACTGTATGTCATGGCTGTCAAAGTGGGTGTCATGGTGAGCTACGTGTTTCACATGGTGTGGTGCAGGTATTGATCTTATCCTCCTGATCTGCTAGTCCAATCTTTTCTGGAGAGTGCATATGTCCACATTGGGTGATATATGGGTAACCGTCACATGTCTGAGTGTTTGGAATTTAGAGGGGAGGGTTGTCTGTGTACATGAGGCAGTTGCAACAGTGCCTCAGAATGGAGAGCACCACATTAATGGGTGAAAGCACAGATTACTGCCCTTCAAACATGCCAGGAGGGGTGGACATAACTAGTAAGTACTGGGACTACATCTGTGATGAATGGGTACTGCTGACAGCTTCCAGTTGTGCCACACTTCTTGATATGATAACCTGGTGAAGTCCCAAGCCATAATGCTAGTTGAAGTGCAAGACAGAAAGAACTAGCATGATGTACTGTGGAATAGAAGGCATACTGTCTACCACCTGTAATACTTTACCACAGCTGTGCAGTTAGCAGCTTTGGCCATTTGAGAATTCAGTAAGCTCTGTAGTGCATGTGGTAACTGCATAACACTATAGTAGACATACTTAGATAGGCAGGAGTTCTAATGTGTGTGTGTGTGTGTGTGTGTGTGTGTGTGTGTGTGTGTGTGTGCGTGTGTGCATGTGTGTGTGTGTGTGTGTGTGTGTGTGTGAGTGTGTGTGTGTGTGTGTGTGTGTGTGTGTGTGTGTGTGTGCGTGTGTGTGTGTGTGTGTGTGTATGAGTGTGTGAATCATGTACTGTCTGGCTTATACCATTTTTTACCTGTGCACTACCCTTTACACTTCCCTTCACTCCAATTTAGTAGTCTTGTTGATGTCATCCACCTTAGAAGTACCTTTGGAAGAGGTGGACATGTATAAGCTCTGTGGCGCATCTGATAACTGCATAGCCCTATAGTAGGAATACCTAGATTGGCAGGAGTTCTAATCCTAATGCTGGCAACTGTTTGTGTGTGTGTGAGGATCATGTCTTATGTGGCTTATACCATTTTGATGTGTATACCATACACGGTTGGTGACCACCTCCCACTGCCATTACTTTATATAGTATGGTGTCAGCATCTGCCTCACATGCAGCAGGTTAAACCATTGTACAGTCCTCTATACAGATGTGTCTAGAATATCTATATGTTTGCAACCTATATGTGGTCGGAAGTGGTTTGTGTACCTTAATGCCCATGTATGTGATATTATAGTAAAAAATAAGCCACAGTGAGTGTACTGACACATATGGCAGCATGAGGTAGCATACCTGACTGAAACATCATGTAGATACGATGTCTGCTGCCGTCACAGGTGGCCAGCCTTGTAGGTGCAATACATGAGTCCAGATGCTTGGTTTTCCAAGTGAACTGCTCCTGTTATGGATCACATTAAAGGCTGAAAGTGGTGTGGACTGTCATATTGTGGTCTTAATTAGTATGCAACAGGAACATCTTGCATCTTAAGAGGGGTGTGTACACAATTTATATCCACTGTATGCCACTAATCTGTCACACATGTCCCTACCTTAGGCCGTTTGTCCAGCCCATTTTGCTGGCCTCTGTCCAGACGTCTTGGCACTGACAAGTTGTGAGATATACTACAGGAATGTTGAATTCACATCAAATAGGCCCCAGTGGTGACCACTGTCATGCAATACAGTTAACTCCAGCACAAGTGGGCATGCACAAAAAGCAATATAGCTATTACATAAAGCAATATAGCTATTACTGATGGTTCTACACATGGTAAATTGCATGCGCTTCACATGCCTGGGGTATTGCCAGACATCAGAACAATGTCATACTTACCATCTTCAGGATGCTGTCCTATATGCAGACCAGAAGGTCCTAGGTAGTTGTGAGAGGGAGCTATTGTCAGCAGACTCACATGTGGCCTTGGTACATGATGGATGCAGCATGTCTGTACATCTATAGTACTAACCACAATAACACACAATGTCCTGTCCTCATGATAGATGTCCACCTCTGTGCATTAGAAAACCCCATCCACAAATGCAGTCAGACCTGACACATGCATATAGATACAATACAGATACATGTATGTCTGATACATTAGTGTACTAATCCCCACTGGGCCCTTACCTGCACACTCCTCATCCAGTGTGCATGTGGGACCCACCTCCACAATGCATCCCTCAGCTTCATGGCTTGTGTACTGGGCGTATGACACAAGTTTGGCGAGGAGCTCCTCGGTGGGTGTCAGTAGGTGCTGGATGGCTGGGCCTCTACCTGTGGCTAGCCAGTCCCTTGCTACAGCAGCAGCCCATTGATGGGCATGGCAGATGAAGTCAGTGGCCAGATGTTGCACATGCTTATAAGTTCTGCTGTGCAGACCAGCATCATTTACCCTCTGGACCACACTGTTCCACAGGATGGTCCTCTCCAGCACAGCTTCTTGTTCTCCATCCAAATAACAGGGCAAAATGTCCAATTACATATCAGTCATGATGTCAGTTTCCCCAACAGAGAATGCTGGTAGGCGAACACTCTGCATGTTACCTGGAAGACATAAACAGGAAAAAGGTCACAGGACCTCATACGGTTGTCAAAATGCACATCAACAGTGGATATTACTTGCAAATAATCCACACTACACCATAACCCTCCAAGCTATCACAGCTATAGTAGCTTGCATTACACTCCTGTCCCTGAGTTATCTTATTCCCCCAATGTTGGACACTTGATTGTATAATTCTCTATTCTCCATTCATTTATGTGTAGAGGGTTGACAGTAGGCATCTTCGATGTGGATAGTGTGTGGATGGTGGCAGGTCTGTGTTTAACTGTGGTGTGTGATGGAGCTGTGAGCACATCCCTGAGTTCATGTAGGAAGCAGACAGAGATGTTATTATGTCCCATAGAGATATGCTGGTGTTGCCATCAGTACATGAACAATACATGCTCACCATTGCTGAGGGGATGGGTGTGGTTGATGTGCATATCCCCCTGTACAACTGGGGTGGACAGGGTGGTGATGTTCCCACCTAACCTGTGTGATGCAGGTTGGCTATATCTACAGCATGTGTGCATGAAGTGCTCTTTACCCTCAGTACAGGATGAATTGTGCTGTTTCCTCTGAGACTTACAACATATGTGGAGACACAGTTAAAATTGTCCTTGCTGGTGTGGATATGTCTGATTTATAGTCATAGTCAGCCTTACAGAAAATCACCTGTGAACTTACATGCTTGCTCAGATATAGGTGGACTTGCTTCCAAGTTGTTACCTGCACCTATGTGTCCCTGTACAGCCAATGTAGCAACCTATTATGCGGTTTGTGTATTGCTGCTGTCCACCAAAGGGGATCACTCTATCTTAGTGGAGGCTGGATATACAGGTAAGGTACTGCTGTGTCCATATAGCTACAGTGGATATAAAGGGTACACACCCCTGTTACACTGCCTGGTATTTGTGCAATTGGAACATGACACCACAATAACTCATTTCATAACAACTCCCACCTGTAATGTGACTGAAAGAAGAAGAAGAGTTTGTCCTACAGCCTGTACAATTCAATTGAAAACATAACAATCTGGTCTGTAAAAACATATGGAAATAATACTCAATACAATAAGCCAGTTGAATGAGTATGCACCTCTTGAGATGGTTACAGCATTCATCCATCTTGGTCTGGACTCTAACATCATGGCACATCTTCACTTGGCAATAGTTGCTCAACCTCTTAGAAACACCTTTGATTGTATTTCAATAGAATTGTACAGGTTAGGGGTCACATTCAAGATGAGAAACATTATGAAAAAATCTTCTGTGGTCCAATTGTCATACAGCACATAAGCCTGGCATTCCAACAGGGGTGTGTACACTTGTGATATTAACTGTATATAGGTGTTGATATAGCTGGTAGTGGTAGGCATGGATAGAGGGTCATAACACAGGTAGACACTTCTCTGATTAATACTTGACAATCATGCCTACTCTAGTACCCATATCAGTGTCAGGGCAATGCAACAACCAGCAGCTGTACACATTTATGTCTGTTCTATGCACTGACACTGATATTACACACATGTGCAACATGCACAACCTATGTACCTGACTGCTTGAAACCCATGTGATTATTTTTGTGTCTTCCAGCTGAACATATGCATACATACATGTGGTCAGGGGAAACCTGGTATAAATTTCTGTTTTATGTTAGTATGGCACACCGTATTTGCAGTCTTGCTGCTCAATCATACTTCTCAACCTGCTATAGCAGTAAGTCTGGACAGAGGCACACATAAATGGGTGTCAAAAGGGACATCACTATTGATACTGCATTAATATAGCTGCACCATACATTAGTACATTAATTGCACAGTAGGGTTTGACATCACTGTGATAAACTGGAAGATGTCTAACAGTCATAAGTAGGCTATTATGTTACAGTGTCATTGCTCACAGACCTGCCAATGGTTTGGCTGACATAACACAGGTATATGTGTATGCGACTACAGATAGTCACAAATGTGCTTATTGTCCAGTAGAACACTGTAAAGTTAAATGTTATTAATTCAATATATCACATGCAGTTCAACACACATGTCTGCAACAGTACTTTACTATGCACATGCCCTCTATAGGTCTTTAGCTTTACAAGGCAAAAGTGTTATACTCATAATTACAGGTAACATGGATATGGAAAACATCCCACTAGCTGGCCTAGCAGTGGCACAGCCACAACTGCTTGACAGCCACCCCTGCAGTTGTTATATATGAGCTGTCCTTTCCCAGGGTGAGTCAGGCTCCTGAGCTGTGATCCTACCTCTCAGAGCATCACATCTGGACAAAGCCTAAAATGATGGGGGATAAATAGGGACAGAATTTAAATATGCCTGTTACATACTTAGGAAGTTTGTAAAATGATACATTTTGCATTACCATGAATATTCTTAAGGATGTGGAGTCTTATATTCAAGTGTTTGTCATTACTTGATGAATTCAATCTTCAGCTATTTTCCAGAAAAGTACAGATCTCAGGAGGAACAGACAAAAATACATGATGGTAAAATGTAGACATTCTGTGAAGATCTGTACAGTTGAGAGGTATGTCTGTGATCTCTACCACTGCAGAGAGGGCCAGATGCTATGGCCATAGCAGCTGTTTAGCAGGACATTAGTACAGCAAGTCTTGTTGGGACATATATTCCTCCAAATGATACTTCCCATTATTACAGACCAAGTACTAACATTCAATTACATGCTTACATGTTCCACTTACCTTTTTTCTTTCTTCTCCTTTCCAGTTTATGTTTTATTTGTTTTCTCTCTCTCTCTCCCTGTGCACTACAGGGATAGAGCTGGTTTGAATAGGTGGTAGCATGGCTTTTGTAGGTGATGCTCATGACGTGGTGATGGCCTGTGCACCTATTGGGTTTCCCCACTTGCTAACTGCATGCAGAGCAGCTGTGTAGTTCTTCCAATAGCCAATGCCATGGCAATACACTCCTATAAATGAGTACTCCATGTGGGCATTGACCCTTTCCCTTACTTGTGAGGAAGACATCCTGGTGTTGTGTGAGCTACTGCCTCTTACATCAAGACTTGTGGAGACAAGCCAACTAAATGGTGGAGAAGGTTCAAGATTTAGGGGCAGAATGTGAGTATTGCTGTTATATGTTTGAAATACTGCTAGTTTAACAGGGTTTGTCTGCACATGCTACTTCTGCATGTGTTTCAGTCTGACAAAGTTCTGTCTCTGCATATCTCTCAATTGTAGGGCCATCCACATAATGGCCACAGGTTAGCCTGTTATATATGGACTGTTCCCCAGGCAGGTGTTGTCCTTGGCAAATCAGTAGCAAACTCTGGTGATTGCATTATGTAAATGGTTAACATCCATTTGTTTTTCTGACTTTATATCCCTCAGAAAAGGTGCGGTAGTGGTGCTGCGGTAGCATTGTCGCCTCACAGTAAGACACTGTCCGGTTCGATTTTCAGCTAGAGCGTCTTCTGCGTGGAGACATGCGTGACTGGGCATACCTTCATTGAAGGTTGTGCATCAGGGCTGGTAACTCGGCACATAAAGCTCAACTACCAATCATTAGCGGACCGGAGTTCCGCTCTGGCGACCCCTAACCGGGAAAAGCCGAAAGACACAAACAAACATATCCCTCAGAAAAGGTATGTTACACCAAACCCTGTAACACCAGCAACTTTCACAGTGTATAACAGCAATATTTCAAGTATGGCCATGTATTTGGGCCTCTGTCCACCAGTTATGTCAGGCTTTGACCAGATGTCCTACAATAGTAGGTTGGTAGGTATACTGGTCTATCACTATTTAGTGCTGTAATTCCTGCTGAGGGGAGAGGCTAGGAAACATGTTGAAGTCTGTACATTCAAGAGGTTGGTGTATAGAGAATGCTCTTAGATGCCCTTGTAACATATTTTGTGGGGGGGACAGTAACACATGTTTTAAAACTAGGCTGTTACAACATGTGAGACATATTACCGATAAATATGACAGTTTTGTAGCCGTACATTTGAATAAATCTCACCACGGGGACAGTAGTGGGCTCCAAGGTACTGTTTTTGAAAAAGTCTGTTCCTCAGTTTGATGAAACATTCATAAAAGGACAATTGTTATGTACAGACTCAATGTATTAATATTAACTGTGATACTTTATCCTGTTGGGGGTTAAATAAGGAGCGTAATTGGAGGCTGTGTATTTAATTATGTAATTAGGTGTTAATTGCTTCTTGTGATTAAAACATGTATTTCTGGTAATGTTCTACTCCTTGAAGGCTTTGGCCAAGATATCAGAGTATAATAAACATGTGTGAATTACTGGCTGGATGTATTTTTCTTTGCTATGTTCAGACATATTATTTGTTTTGCTAAGAGGTTGTTGTATGTCTGGCCATTGTGTATGGCCTATCATGAAGTTGTAGCAGTGTACTTTTCACTTATTTGTTTGGACTGTGGGGGGGGGGGGGCAGATGTGAGTGCCATGGCTGCTTTTGTATCCAACTGTGCATGCTGCCCTAGTTGTGGGTGGCCTATCAGTAGCATATGCTTGTATGGGCATTTTGGAACATGTATCCATATATACATATGTATGCTTGTGTGTATGTATATATATATATATATATATATATATATATATATATATATATATATATATATATATATATATACACACCCACATACACACACACAGAGACACACACACACACACAAACACACACACAGACACACACACACACACTCACACACACCTCAGTATTTATTGGTAATATATCTATATATTGTTGTACACATGTATGGATCTCGCTACATATCTCTCTCTCTCTCTCTCTATGTATGTGTCTATTCAGATATATATAGATTTATTAGATACCAATCATTCAAAATTGCACAGTGTCTCTTCCCTATTATAAACTTGCTGTAAAGAAGGGTATGTTTGAGAAAACATCCTAAAACCATACAGCTGAGGTAGCTTACTGGTAAATTTCATAGACTATGGTGTGCAGGGTCCCGGGTTCAAGACCTACAAGGGCTGTTTATTTTGTTGCTAGGCAGAACAAGGACTGTTGGATACAGAGTGGTTAAGGCAGTTTTGAGCAGGTTTAAGCATGTTTCTGTAGGTGTGCGTGACGTTAAGCAGTGCTAACGTATGGTTAAACCAATAGGCGCTTACACCGTGTAGGCTTTGCTTACCAGTGCGGAAATCTGCTTAGCATTTACATTTAAACCTGCTAGGTATACCTCAGCCCTGGTAACCAGTGATCACATTCCAGTCTGATAAAATAGCAAGGTAATGACATTTTTAATAAGTGTATTTCATTCCCTGTACATAACATGCTTCTATTTGCCGTCATTACCGCAACAAGGGGTGTGAGTATACTGTATGGGACATCTGAGTATACATGGGTAGTACCACAATCTTTTCTCTTTGTATTTGTTTCATACATGGGTAGTATGCAGGTTATATGCAGTCACACTTGCATGTTACACCAGCTAAAGTGCACTGGTTGACAAATATAGTTTAACCCATATTGTATAATTACATTATTACTTTTAACAGTGCTTTTCCAAGTAAGTGTAGATTACATATTGTAGTACTGGAACCATACATCCCTGCATGCAAAGCTGGACTCTGAGTATTGACTATCTTGTTCTTGGTATTTGAGCTGTATGTTTTTATGTATCTCTATTGGATATTGATTTGATATGTTAATATTAACTGTAGACTGCTATGTTTTTTGGACGATCATTGAGGACTGCTGTCATGGTAATGGCATACATTTCAGTTTCAGACATCTATTTTTTCAAAACATTCATCCTAATGCATAACCTGTTGGCTATCTACTTTCTGTCTGTCCTCTGTACAGCTGGGCAGATGTCAGGTATTGCTATCGCCATACCACTATGTAGGTGTCACATTGTATTGTGCTGTGGGCCTGGACACTGTTGCTAGTTCCGACATATGGGGCATTCCTTAGTGTGGGCCTTTCCCCTTTTCCTTGCCTGTGTGAGGGACATTACAGAGGTGGTGGGCTACAGATTCACATACAGTGGATGGCAATACATCACAGGACAGGATATGTGGAGACAGACAAACAACATGGGGCCATATCCCCAGATTTGTGAACAGATTCTATGTCATCAGTGCTGTTATACACATGGTGGAGTGATAGAGTGACATGGTTTGTGTGGACATGCATTTATTGAGTGACTTCATGACTCACAGTGATATGTCTCTGACATACCTCTCCACTGGCACACTGTCCAACAGACTGGCCTCATCTCTGCCTGTTATGTTTTGTCTGTTCCCCAGACAGTTGGTGTCCTTGGTAAATCAGTCATTGACTCTGGGGAATGCGGTAAGTAAATACTCACATCTGTTGGTATTACCAACATCGTATTCCTCATAAAGGAAGTTACAACAAACCCATTGACTTCTGCAACTGTCTCAGTGTATGACAGCAGTATGTCCAATCTACCCCTGTGTTTGTGCCTCTGTCCCCAAGTGATGTCAGGCTTTGTTAAGATGTCAATCAGGGACAGACATATTTATTATCATTATTTCTTGACTTCATTCCTGCTACCATCCCAGTAATGTAGGGTACCCACAGACATGTCAGGGAAGACGCCTTAGATATGAGTCCTGAGCCTGTGCATTCTGAGGTGAACTCTACATGTGAGAGGCTTATGTATGTCTGGCCATTGTTAACAGACTGTCACAATTGTGTACACATGTCATGTGTACATGTTATTTGGGCTGTGTATGGAGAGGGGTGGATGTAAGTGTTGTGGCTCCTTCCGTATCTGACTGTGCATGCTGCTTCAGTTTTCACTGATCTATTGGATGTACGTGTTTGTAGGGGCAGAATGAGAAATGTCCTGTACCAAGGTCAGGATTCAGACTACACTGGCAATTGGGACTATATATGTAGGGCTAGTGTGTGGGTGGCAAACAATGATGTAGTTGTTCACACAGTCCATATACTCTATTGTTCACTTGACTATGGTGACATTGGTTGTGGGTATGCACTTTCACACTGGTATAGGTTTGTCACTGCTATTACATCCCGGTAGTGCCTGATATATTTGCAAATATACATGTAATTACACACAGCAGATGCCCTAATTCAATTACTTGTGCTATTTCAGTAAATATATGTTAGAGCACACAGGAGGGTGTTACTACAGCAACTGTGTTAGCTTACCTATGCCACTACTTCAGACACCCCCCCCCCCATTTTCATGGCTTTCACCCACCACTTTGTCAGCCTTGGTCCAGATTCATTGCAGAATGGGGTTCTGAGCATACCTGTCAAATGGCTGGATTGTTTCAGGTTGTTCAGGTTTATTGCTCATATTTCTGGTCTGCTTTACAGATTATTATCATTTCTCTGGTAAATCACTGTAATGATATGATTGTTGTCAGAAAATGCGGACATACATTTCATTTACCTACCTCACATCCATCAGAATATGTATGCTGACACAAACTGTGTCACTCTGTCAGGAAGAGTACAGGGGGACAATGACTTCTTCCTTCCTTGAAGCTAATGCATTAGTACTGAGATGTGCCACATAGAAGGACTTTGTGACCACAGTGGCAATGTGGTGGTCAAGAGACATTGCTGTCAACCTTTGTATCCAGATCTCTTATAACACTTTCTTTGTTCAGGGGGACTACCATCCCTGTGGTAAATCATGGGAACAGGGTTTTCCATACAGGGGATAACAACACATTTTCTGATATTGAGCTCAGGCCATGCCTCTGACACCAGTCATTGGTCTCAGTGAGGCATTTCAGTAGGATGCCGACATCACTTGGGTAGTTAATAATAGCTCCCAACTTGCAATTGTCTGCAAACTTTGTCAGCCAGAGCCCCTTCATGTTGGCATGGACTTCAGAGAAGTTGATACCAAACATGAGAGGACCCAGGACAGAACCCTGTGGGACTCCACTTATGACTGATCAGCAGTCTGACTTGGAGTCAGCTATTTCCACACTGTGAGTCCTATCTGTGACCCAGTTTGTAACCCACCTAGTGATATAGGGGTTGATGCCTAGCTTAGTTAGTTTTTGCATGCTTCCTGAGTGGGGAATGTTATCAAAGGCTTTGGCCAGATCAAGGTAGGCTGTATGTGCCACCTTGCCTTCATCCACAGCTCAGGTGACTGACGCCAAGATGTTGACCAGGTTGATTGAGCAGGTATGACCTACCCTTCACAAAAGTAAACTGTGTGTGATCCTGAGTCTGCAGATTCCCATATCCCTGTTTATTAGGTGCATGATGATGCATTCCATAGCTTTGCATAACAGACTTGTCAGGCAGTTGGGGCGGTATTTCCCAGGATCTGTAGTCGCACCTCATTTGTGGAGAGGGGTGACTGTAGCAGTGCACAATTCAGTAGGGACAAAGCGTGAGGTGAGGCTGTGCTTGCACAGGGCACACAAGTGAAGTGCCAGGTCACTCTGTAGTTCATGTAGAACACAGCCAGAGATATTGTCAGGCCCCATAGAAGCTGTATTTTTGGCCTTCCACAGTGGTGTTTTAACCTGTGCAGCAGTAATACGGGGTGCCTAGCAATGTACTGGTATTGTGATTGGTCCTTTGAGTGGGGGAGAGAGGGATAAAGTTTGCAGTCAATATGTCAGCCAGTATATTGGCAATATTTGTTGGCTCAGTCTAGGAGGTACAATTGTCTAGTAGCTCAGAACAAATCTTGGTATTGTCATGGAGATTCTTTACATAAGTGTATGAGGCCTTGTGGTTGTCTTTACTATGTGCTCCAATTCTGTTTTCACAGCTAACTTTGTAGCATTTGATGAGGGATCTCAACTTTTAATTGAGACTGATAAGGGTTTTTATCCAGTCTTGGGACTTTACCTTATTCCATATCGGTCCCCTCCTCCTGTTGTACAGTTTCTTTATGGCTGGGACCATCAAATCAGCTTCCTTTTTTCAGAGGTGAGGGTCCTGGTTCTATTGGGTATGGCGGTATCCATGCATTTGTGTACCTGTTCATGGTGCATTGTTGTTTGATTCAGCAGTCATGCGACTAGTCTCCATTTGCATGGCTGCCATGAGGTTAGCCACCTCTGTGTTATGAGGCCATAGTTAGCTTTGGACAGGCTTTTCATGGTGCCTACCTGTGGGGGGGGTGGGGGAGGGCTGTGGATTTCCAAAGGTGATTCATTTGTGTTAAGATAAAAACAAGGGAGGAGTTGACTATTGGTGCAGATCAACCATCGCCCATGTTAGCAAGGACCAGGTCACTGTGATGGGCATGTGCACGAGTACATGAGTAGCTTTCCCAGGTAATGGTGGAGTAGTTGGAGTCAATCAGTATGGGAGTGTTAAGTTGGACACTAATATTCTCCAGGGTGTTTAGGGACATAGAGTGTGAGTCTTGGGACATGTTTGGGGACCTATAGCACGCTGCAACCTGAACCACTGTCTTACCCAGTGTTAGCTACACCTTCAGGATCTGTAATGCATAATGTTGTTCTTCCACTCTGGAAGTGTGTGCATCCTTAATGAATAAGGAAATACCACCACATTTGGTGCTTCAGTCCAAGTTCTGCAGTCAACAGTTGTGGAATGAGTTATAGGCTGGTAGTGTAGGGGTGCTTCCTGCTGACTTTAACCAGGTCTCTCTTACAGCACAGATGTCATTGTACCCCATTTTAAGGAATACTTCCAGTGAATGCATTTTCAGATTTAGACTTCTAGTGTAAAGCAGCATGACCCTCAGATTGCATGTGTTTGTAGCTGTCATATATTTATGTATATTTATGTATACATATATATATATATATATATATATATATATATATATATATATATATATATATGGGTCCCCTTCACATTGTCAACACTTCAAAATGCTGAATTTGATATGGCTGAGACTATATGATCGACATTTGAAATGCCAACAATGCGGAACCGGCATCTCCATACAGTCGGAATGGAAAGATATCCATTCCTGCACTGTAGTGCGATCTTGGAGTTGGTATATTTAAGTTACGCGGAGGTGTGTGGGGCAGATCCCCCCACGAGGGGGTGTAGGGGGGCTTCCCCCTGCTAGCAGTGTTTAGGTAAGTGTTTGTTGTTTTTTACTTTTATTTTTCATATGTTCGACATTTCATATGTCGGTCATATGGTCTCGGGCAAATGAAATTCAGCATTTTGAAGTGTCGAACATATGAAGTAGATCCATCCATATATATATATATATATATATATATATATATATATATATTGTCAAAGGAAAAATAAACTTCAAAAAGATCAATACACGGTAGGTTCAGGTTAAGGCACTTTAATCTTGCAGCAAGGAGACAAAAACATGTTAATACAGAGTTTGTCTAACTAAAATCAGGAAGTAAGGTCATTTTTTATACATTTTCTAACAAGACATTGCCTACCAAGCTGACGTAACAGATCACAAGTTTTAACATCATTACTTCATAGCAGCTGTTTGTCCATGATTTTCTGCTTGCACTATCAATTTTATGAAAAACTTCCTAAGAAAAACAACGTGGCCTTGGTGACCACCAGTTAGATACAGCTTCCCACTATGTTATGTTACCATTCAAGGTACTATAGCTAATTCGAGCACAAAGCAAGTACAGATTCTTCAAGCAGTCTTTTGTTTTATGTATCTCTTCTTTTCCGCAGCTGTGCATGTTCTCATAACACGAACAGAGCTGATTGTTCATATTTAATCATATTATAGAAAACAGTATTGTTCTATTCATACACTATTCATTCATTTTCCTGACCTAGCAGATAATCACCTGCTTCTCAGTACATTTCCAAAAGGCATAAACATGAATTTTGCTGTGCTAGCAAATACTAGGTCAGGGTGCATCTTGCAGTTTCAGAAAGCATACTGTGGTATAAAAATCATCTTATAATTTCATACAGAATTAAGCTGTACATAAAATAGAATGAAATGTGTTAACTCTTTTAGCTTCTAATAAGCACTAAACATATATGCTAATACATATTTCTCTAACATTTCCTCCCTGTTAATACTTTTTATTCTATTTTTAAAAGCATAAACAGTTTGCTTCTTCTCCTAACCTCTTCCATTTTGGACTTGCAGTTAAGAGAGTCATTTAGTTTAAACTTATGAAAGCATTTCAGTTTTCAACAACTCTTCAATTTCAGTACTTTGATACAAAGTCTCAGAAACTGATATGTCTATAAAATCTTTGATTAACTTTTTCATGCAGGGAATACCACAACAAATGTATGCTCCTAATAGGAGTAATCCCACACAAATGGCAATCAAGATGTTCATTAGGATGGAACCCCACCCCCCAAACAAATTCTGGAAAAAGTCCGTCAGAGGGTTTGGGCCTGGTTTGGTCATGGCTGACACTTGCTGGATCACCTCAAGATGGTTGTTTATTTCATTCTGTTTGTCAGGAATATATGGACAGCATTCTTCTTTGATTAAAGTGCACGTACCACCTCTCGCCGCTAGGGTGAAGTCGAGACCCATGCGGTCCTGAAGCACCACAGTTCTCATAGCGTTTATTTCATCAGTCATTAATTTGAGAGCAGAAAAAGTTGCATTGCTCATAACTTCGATAAGTTTGGACAGTTTTCTCAGCTCCCAAATCGATTTCACTGTGCCATATGCAGGGGCTATGCCTGCCCATGATATAATAGTATCACTCAAATCCATGTGTGTCAGTTTATCTTTGTTTTTCATGGAGTTATGGTTTCTCCACCCTGCTTCGATTCGTCCCACTGGATTCTCAGGTCTCTTGATTGGATTTCCAGGTTTACCGCTGACCTCTCTGACATTTCAAATTTTCCCTCGAGGCAAAGCTGCAGTGTGTCGTATGGCCAGAACCAGGTAACCCAAAAAACAACTACCGACCAATTCTCAGGTAGTCATTTATATGCCTTTTTCCCACAAACAAAATAACAATTCTCTACTTTAGTATTGATATATGCTTGCCCTGCATGAAACATCTTCTTATCAATGATAGAAAGCTGCTTCAAAAGAACAGGATTATGCTGTATTTCACTAACAGTTTTTTGCATTTTCTCAATATATGAGTCATAGTTTATATCACAAATATTTTCTACCTTATTAGCCTGAATATAACATTTATAAGAAACAGTCACATTGCAATTGCTCCAACCTACCTGAATAGTGTCATTTTTATAAAAACATACAATTCCTTTTTGTGTAACAGGTAGGTACAATGCTATTTTGTCTTGTGATTTTACAGGTGTAGTATCAAAAATAAAATTTTCCCAGGTCTCCTTGACCCCTAGGGGAACAGCAGTCATTAATAATCCCCCGTATTCTGTTGGTATAGCTGTGCAAATCCAGCAGTTCAAAACATTAAAAGTCTCAGCATACACATATTTGATTGCTTGATAAGTGTTAAAGTTTGGGTGCCAGTCTATGAGTAACGCATCATGTTTGTTCAGTTCAACTCGTGTGGCTGAAAAAAGGAAAGGCCACAGCAAAAAGATTATTGTTGCCAGTATAGCTAACAGGATGATCATGCAATTTTTCTGAGGTTGTTCTGCATCTCTGTTTACTCTATACCTGGTCATTTTGTTCTCGTTGCATAACAGTAACAAGGTTTTTGTCCAGTTCAAAGTTTTTGACCAGTTTGCAGTGTATCAAATGGATCCAGGACACACGTTCAGCTATCTTGACCGCAGTGGGTGTTGCCAGCAAAACTTGGTACGGTCCCTCCCACTTCGGAGAACTCCAATTTCTTTTCTTCACGATTTTCACCCAGATCCACGATCCTGGTTGTACTACTGCTTCCGATGGTCTGGTCTGTTCTTTATCTGAAACATAATTTAACTGCAGAACTTGTTTTTTATTTAGAAGTCTCCTCATATACTCTGCAAGTGAACTGTCGGCCTCCTGGTCTGCGGGCATGAGAGGTTTCCACTGAGGTATATAATATGCCCTCCCAAACAGTATTTCAAAAGGAGTTAACCCCTTTGCATTTGGAACAGTTCTCATGCTCAACAGTGCCAGAGGCAGACAGTGCACCCAGTTTTTCTGTGTCTCACTAATCAATTTCCTAAGCTTATTTTTCAGAACCCCATTATGCCTCTCTACTAATCCTGCAGATTGGGGGTGGTATGCACAATGTTTTTTCAAGGAAATCCCAAAATAACGGCTCAATTGTTGTATGGTTTGATTTACAAAATGTGTGCCATTGTCACTGTAGATCTTTTTCGGTATGCCAAATCTAGGAATAATTTCTTTAATGAGGACTTTTGCAACAGTAGCTGCATCTGGATTCTTGGTCGGATAAGCTTCCACCCATTTGGAAAACATATCTATAATGACAAGACAGTACTTTTTATTTTCGCATTTGTTTAGTTCTATGAAATCCATACAGATAGTATGGAATGGGTACGGTGGTGTAGGGAAACTCCCTTGCTTAGGCTTCAGTGCCCCCTGTGCATGATGCCTGTTACAAACATGGCATGCTGCACAAAAATTTTTTGTGTAGTTTGTAAATCCATACATTGTAAACACTCGATTCACTAACTGTACCATCCCCCCTGTTGAGACATGGCACTGCCCATGGCTCAACAAAGCTGCATATCTAAACAAGTTAGATGGCAAAATTGTTTTTTTTTTCTTTGGAGATGTACAGCCCTTTCTCAAGAATTGCTCCTCGTTTTATCCATTTTTGTTTTTCAACATTTGTAGTAAGTGTCTGCATTGTTTTTAACATTTCTAAATCTAAAATCTCAGAAGGTTGTAATTCCTCACTCAAAAGAAATACTTCTGAAGCTGCCTGCTTTGCAGCTGTATCAGCTCTCGCATTACCTTTTGAAATACTGTCCTGTTGTTTGGTATGCGCTACGCATTTACAAATAGCTACTTTCTGAGGTAACTGAATAGATTCTAACAAATCTAAAATAAATTGCGCATGATTAATCGGTTTACCAGTAGATGTTATCATTCCTCTATTTTTCCACTGCTGCGCAAAAACATGTACAGTAGAAAAAGCGTACTGGCTGTCAGTAAAAATGTTTACACATTTACCCTTTGCCAAGGTGCATGCCCTTGTCAAAGCAATCAATTTTGCTGCTTGTGCAGATAAGTTGTGTGGTAAAGATTTTGCTTCTAAAATCTCAGTATCAGAAACTACTGCATACCCTACTAGATTTTGTCCTGTAGGACCTTTTTTTGCACAAGCCGTCCACATAGTATGTCACCTCAGCATCATTCAAGGGAACATCCGTGAGATCTTTTCTAGGCAGTGTCTTTTGCTCAATCTCCTGCAGACAGCAGTGTGGTTTGCCATCTGCAGTGGCTGGGAGCAAGGTTGACGGATTCAAAGTTGTGCATCTTTCAATTATCATATGAGGTTGGCTCAACAGTATAGTCATACAGGAAAGATGTCTAGCAGGAGAAAGATATGCCATTTATTCTTGCAGTAAAATAATCGTGACTGCATGAGGCACTCTCAATGTGAGAGGGTGGAATAACACTACTGAGGCTGAAGCCTGCACTGCCATTGCAGCTGCGACTACTGCTTGTACACAGTGGGGCAAGGATCGTGCCACTGGGTCTAGTTGTGATGAATAGTAAGCTATGGGGCGTTGCTTATCCCCATGTTGCTGTGTTAACACTGATGTCATATAGCCTTGCGTACAATCTACAGTTTGGAAAAATCATTTATGATAGTTTGGTAATCCTAAAACTAATGAGGATGCTATCAGTTGTTTTAATTTGCAGAAGGCTGATTCTGCTTCTGGTGTCCATTTTAATGTATCTTGTGCTCATATAGGCTTCTTGTATATTAAGTTGGTCAGTGGAGCAGACTCCAAGGCATAGTTTGGAATTCAACTCCGACAAAAATAGTCGTACCTAGGAAGGACATCATTTCCTTCTTGGTAGTCGGTTTGGGTGCTTGTAATATTGCTGTTTTCCTGTCTTCATCGAATATTCTGCCTTCTTGGGATATTACATATCCCAGGTATTTGACCTGTTTTTTCCAAAGTTGCAGTTTGTTTTTGTTTACTTTGTGTCCTTGAGTAGCTAGAAATTGTAGTAATGCTATGGTATCTTCTCTGCATTCTTGCTGGGTGGGGACTGCCAGCAGAATGTCGTCTACATAAAGTAAAATCTGGCTGCATTTCGGTGGGATAAATCCCGCCAGGTTACTTGCCATTTCCTGTGCGAATATTGTTGGACTCTCACAATATCCCTGTGGTAGTCGCATGTATGTATACCTTTTTCCCTGAAATGTAAATGCAAACCAATGTTGGCTGTCAGGGTGTATCGGTATTGAGAAAAATGCATTGCTAATATTTACCACAGAAAAATACTTCTGTTGAGGTTTCAAATTATTTAATAAGGTGTGTGGATCTGGCACCGTAGGTGCTCTAGGTATAACTGTGTCATTTACAGCTTGTAAATCTTGGACCATACGCCATTCTCCATTTGCGTTCCTAACAGGAAATAAGGGTGTATTACATGGCGAATCGGGAGATTCTATTAATATTCCTTTCTTAAGTAAGGCTGCTATTATAGGTTTGATTCCTACTTCTGCATCCTTTCTTAAGGGATACTGTCTCTTTTGAGGTCTAAATGCTGACTTTGATGTGATAGTGACTGGTCCTGCTGTACGAATAAGTCCTACATTTGACTTCCCTGTTGACCAGAGAGTCTCTGGTATGCCTCGTAAGGCTTTTTCTTCTTCCTCTAGTAAGAGTGCTACTCAGCTGTTCTCACTTGCCTGCAAGTGCACAGCTGGGTGTGTCTGTGTTATCCAATTCAACTTCTGCTTTTGTACTCCCTGTTCTGACAGTTCTAATTCTGTCTGTTTTTCCCACCTTGTGACTTTTTCTCCTAAGTCTGCCCACTTCACATTCTTGTCTTTAGTTAAACTAACATGTGGTAATTGATTAAATTTGTAAAGTGCTAGGAATTCTTGGGGCAATGAACAGCTAACTACACTGTTTCCTTCTGTGTCCCAGTACAGATTACGCAATACCAATCTGTTAGCATGGTTTCTAAACAGTTCTTGCTCATATTCTTTATCAGATCCTGGTATGCTGCAGTAATATAGAGTACAATGCAACAAATGCTGTTTATCAGTGTCAAGGGAGGGGGATTTACTGATGGCTACGTTCATCAGTTCTTTGGTTACTGCCCCTGGACCAGTCGTAACCAAGTCCTGGCCGTACCAATAAAATGTTTCACCCTCCGGTCGCACCAAAAAAGTATCCATTTGTCGCTGTGCTTTCATACCCTGCATAGTTGGAACTACTGCTATGCCAAATATCTGCATAAGGTCTCTGCCCAAAAGATTTACTGGGCATTTTGCAGAAACAACAATTTTACTCTTCTGGATCATCCCTGAAACAGGGTCAGTTATTGCTATGCTGTGGGAGAGTGGCTCCCGATACAGCTGTCCATTAGCTGCTTTTACCAATATATAGTCGAGTGATTTTGAGTTTTTTGGTAGTCTGGAAGGATGTATCAGGGTCCGTGAAGCCCCTGAGTCACACAGAAATTTAACTTCCCTCCCCTCTACCAGAAGTGTAACTTCCGGTTTTGTGTCTGCTAAATAGAGCTCTAGGCTCAATAATGCCAAGTCTAAAATTTTGTTTTCTTTATTATCTGTGATTTCTTGCACGTCCTCTATTTCTTCTATCACATTCTCTACTCCGTCTATCACATTTGCATTTGTCTTTTCTTGGTTATTCCCTTTTAGTGATTCTTGACTATCATATAGTCAGTCCTCACCCTCCTTATCTTCCGTGGCTACCTTTTTGTTTTGCCTGCAATCCCTTGCCAAATGTCCCTTTTTTCCGCATTTAAAACATTCACCCCTTTTCTTTCTCTCTTCAAACTCCTCTGATCGCTTATCAGATTGTTTGTTTCCCTGTGCATTTTTCTTACCCTTCTTCCCAGACTGTACTACAAAGACTTCTGCTCCATCTTCTACTGCGAATAGTTGAGTTTTCTTTTTCTTTTTGCTATTAAAATGCCTTTTGGCATGTCTTGCATATTCAAGTAATGACTGTAATCTACTTGTACGGTGATCTACCATGTGCTTTGTAAAGAAACTACTTATGGGTGCAATACTACCCTTCAAAAATGCATTCTTTAGTTGTTGTTCATATGGGGAATCATGTGTTTGGTCTTCAGGTACCTGCATTCCACAATGGTTATTAAAACACTCTAATAATCTAGCATAATATCTATCAACAGTTTCACCTTCCTGTTGGATGCATTGATTAATGCAAGTCCAGTCGGCACTAGGCTTCCATTTCTCAGAGATTCAGTCTGTCAGACCTTTCACTCTGTTATCCAGCTCTGCGTTGCTATGTGGGAGTGGCTTATGTTCTGCGTCACGGGGATTCCAGTTGCCACTGATCATGTGCCTACGATTTGTCTGACTACTTTCTCTACTTTTTCTCCATTTAAATGGTAACTTAACCTCATGCCCTGTAAGTCTTCTAGGAATTTTCTAAAATTAATTTTCGGATAGGGAATTCCCTCTGTGGATTTCCGGATGTCTTCCGATGTCCACGGTCTATACACTAGAAGAGTTGGGTCCTGTCCTGCTTGTGGATTTGGTACTTCTATGAGTGGACATATCTCTTCTTCACTCATAGCTTGTGAATTTTTATTTATTTCATACAATTCAATATCCCCTCTTAAGTTACATGTTCGAGACCTAGTCTCGACAGGATCTCTGACAAACGGTTTTGATTTCACAGGGACTGTTGGATATAGCGGAGGTGGATCAGCTTGTCCACTCGCTTCATATTCTGGTAAGGGAAGCGGAGGGGGCAGCGGGGCTGATGCCATTACTAGGTTATTGTCTTCTTTGTCTAAAAACATTGCTTTTGAATTTTTAATCTTTTGTTCCCTGTGGTTTGCTTCCTCAAGCCACCTGTGTGCCTGAGGGACTCCCAATTGGCATTGCTTTTGTACCTGACCTTTTGCGTCCATTTTAAGTTGCTTGACAAGTTTGATAAGCGAAGGTTTGTCTAATTTGCCATCAAATTTGTATTTATTAACCCATTTTGTATAGTACCTAACATTATCGGCATGTTGTAATTGCATGTATTTCGCATCTTCGGTTAATGGTGGATCTCGGGATCTTTTTGTGCACTTATTTCCCATATTATCTTAACTTAGTTAGAAATTGTTACGTAACCCTTCTTATCACGTGTTACCACGATTTCTTTTTTTCACAGTTTATCTAGAATTACTGCCTACCTATCCTGTTTTCCTGATCTATGACAAGACAGCAATCTTTTTTGTCCCTGATTTATACAAAATCTCCCTGACAAAAACAAATACTGTAACAAGTCCCTGATCTGAAACAAAGAAAAGGTAAATTCCTCCTTACCTGAGCCTCCGTGATTGATCGTCTCACTAATGGAACCGTTGACTCGTCCTCCAATCGCAGATCAGAAACAGTGGCTGGCCTCTTTTGAACGACAATTCAGTCGGAGGTCTTTCAGAGCAGAAGAACCAATGTGGCCTCTTCCCCGTACAGTTTCATGCCACCGGGCCCATCTGACCTGAGCTAGAGTTTCTGGCTCGATGGACCGATCTGTCAAAGAAAAAATAAACTTCAAAAAGATCAATACATGGCAGGTTCAGGTTAAGGCACTTTAATCTTGCAGCAAGGAGACAAAAACATGTTAATACAGAGTTTAATACTTGGTAGCGTTGTTCCAAATACAATGAAGGCTGTCCTTTTACCCACGTATCACACTGCTTAGGTGATTCAAAGATCGATCTCAAACGGATTTAATGAAGAATTTATTACCAAAAACTCAAAGCATATAAAATAAAGTACTTTAAACACATAAAATCAAGTAGAATAAAAGAAAGGTAACTGATTTAGCGCTTTCATCTCCTACACCAGAGACTTCCTCAGAATCCAGTTACCATTAACAAATCTTGCTTTATATATCACACATCATTTTCAAATCATTAATTAATAATTAGGCATTTGTGTATTTAATTGCTTTTGATTATAAATTAAAGGGCTAGGCTTCAATAGTGAATTTAAGCAACACTGCAAAAACATTATAAATAATAAAGTTTGTTAAATATAACAACCTGCACACAAAAATACTGTTGATACCAAAGGAACATTTGTAGATAGGTGCATACTATTTTGTTAAACCAAAAAAAAAAACCAATTGTTGATAGGTGATTGAATCAGCGAATAAACATTTTGTTGAATACCTGTATGTAAAATATATATGCATACAAATACGTATGTCTATCCCAATATATATATATATATATATATATATATATATATATAAAAGTATAAAAAATATATACATGTATATAAAGGATTAAATAATAAAATAAATAGGTATTTTAAAAAATATTAATAATGTATAGTTATACATAAATTAACAATGACCATACAATTTGTATAAAAGTTAATACCTCGGCCGAAGCCTATCTTGTCAATATACATAAGAACAAATATTGAAAAATGTATTTACAAACAACCAAATATTAATAAATAATATTAACTTAATAGTAAAATATTATTAAGAAAATGTTAAAAATTGTTAAAATTGATAAAAACTTGCTGATATCAAAATAACGAACTATATATATATATATTTATATATATATATATATATATATATATATATATATATAGGATATGTTACAAAGCTAAAACCATGATTGAAACCTTGAAAAAATATATTAACTAAATTTGTTCAAAAGGATACTAGTTTTACAGTTTTTCTTGTGGCTGATCATTTTACCTTTTCTTTGGGTCTGCTGCCAATGTTTTTAATGCCGGAGTTATAGATATATGGTCGTTTAATCCTTTTCCACTACATGTGTCTAATCTCAGCTGCCAGATCATTTCCCTGTACTCTAACTTGGTCTCTCAATCACCTCCTCTATACATGGGTTCAATTTCCTCTAGCACCCAAAATTTGAAATCTGCCTGTTTGCATACCATTGCATGCCTGTATAATGCATTATTGTCATTATGTTTGTTAATGTCCCTGGTATGCTCGTATATTCTATTCCTAAGGTGGCGTTCAGTTTTGCCTATATAATAGCTCCAGCATGCCTTACAAAATACTAAATATACTACTCCTTTTGAGTAACAACTATTGTATCTTTTAGCTTTTAAGGTTATGTCCAAACTAGGTATTCTAATTTCTTTCAGTCCGGCAATAAATGAACATTGTGCACACCTACCACATTTAAAAGTGCCGTGCCTCTTGTTGGCCCCACTAACTGTGATTGTTCTCTGTTCAATAATGTTCTTAATATTCCTATTCCTTCTAAAACTGTATTTGATGTCACATTGAAATGCATCAGTTTTCGTTGTCATATTCCTGAACATCTCCCAAGTGTCATCAATACTTTTTTTCAACCATTTTACACCTTGGTGGTATGTAATTGTCAAATAGGGTGTGGAACTTGCTACAATTAGGTTAGGAATATTGGAACTGCTCTTATCACTGTTCCTAACTGTGATCTCCACACACCCATCTTTAGTTAACAGAGCATGATATTTGTTACCTCTTTCTGAAATTACATATTCTTTTATAGGGCTGATAAAATCCATAGGATAGCCTCTTTCACAGAACATTTTTTCTACGTTGTCAATTTCTTTTAGGAATTCTGCATCATCTGAAATCATCCTAGCCATCCTAATCATTTGTCCTTTTACTATGTTTTTCTTAAGTTGATAGGGATGGTCACTATCAAAATGTAAGTAGGCATTAGAATGATGTTCTTTTCTAAATATATTAGACCTGTAGCATTTACTCTGGTTGTCTTTACTTAATTTTATATCTAAGAAATGTATTCCTTCTGTACCTATTTGATGTGTAAAATGCAAAAAGGTAGTAATACAGAGTTTGTCTAACTAAAATCAGGAAGTAAGGTCATTTTTATACATTTTCTAACAAGACATTGCCTACCAAGCTGACGTAACAGATCACAAGTTTTAACATCATTACTTCATAGCAGCTGTTTGTCCATGATTTTCTGCTTGCACTATCAATTTTATGAAAAACTTCCTAAGAAAAACAACGTGGCCTTGGTGACCACCGGTTAGATACAGCTTCCCACTATGTTATGTTACCATTCAAGGTACTATAGCTAATTCGAGCACAAAGCAAGTACAGATTCTTCAAGCAGTCTTTTGTTTCATGTATCTCTTCTTTTCCGCAGCTGTGCTTGTTCTCATAACACGAACAGAGCTGATTGTTCATATTTAATCATATTATAGAAAACAGTATTGTTCTATTCATACACTATTCATTCATTTTACTGACCTAGCAGATAATCACCTGCTTCTCAGTACATTTCCAAAAGGCATAAACATGAATTTTGCTGTGCTAGCAAATACTAGGTCAGGGTGCATCTTGCAGTTTCAGAAAGCATACTGTGGTTTGAAAAAATCATCTTATAATTTCATACAGAATTAAGCTGTACATAAAATAGAATGAAATGTGTTAACTCTTTTAGCTTCTAATAAGCACTAAACATATATGCTAATACATATTTCTCTAATATATATATATATATATATATATATATATGTATATATATATATATATATATATATATTTTATATATATATATATATATATATATATACATATATATATATGTGTGTGTGTGTGTGTGTGTGTGTATTTATTCACTGTTCTGTATATATGTGTGTATATGCACATATGTAGATATAAATGTGGATGTATATCTCTCTCTCTTATATATATATATATATATATATATATATATATATATACACACACATATATATATATATATATATATATATATATATATATATATATATATATGGGTCTACTTTACATGGTTGACTTTTCACAAAGTCGACTTTCATATGGCCGAGACCATATGATCGACTTTAGGAAAGCCAACCATGTAAAATAAAAACAAAAACACAACGAACACTTACTTTAAAACTGTTAGCAGGGGGGCAAGACCCTCCTGCACCCACCATGGGGGGCTTGGCCCCCACATTCCCCGTAACTTAAATATATCAACTCCGAAATTGCACTACAGTGCGGAAGAGGGAAATTGTCCCATTCTGCACTGTACGGAGATAGCAGTTCCCCATGGTCAGCTTTTCAAAAGTTGATCATATGGTCTCAGCCATATGAAAGTCGACTTTGTGAAAAGTCGATCATGTGAAGGGGACCCATATATCTATATATATATATATATATATATATATATATATATATACGTATGGTGGCTGTGGAGGGGGATGAGCAGGAGGGGCAGGCTTACCCTCTAATTGTGCCACATTGCCCTCAAGCTGGCAGAGCTTGCTATGCACCAGTCCTTGGACCTGGCTTTGAGTGACAGGATCCTGTCCATGCCTGCACCTAGGGGGGAGACAAGCCCCATCCCCTGAGGTGGTTTCACCTGAAGATGATGCAAAACCAGCGGACGAGGAGGTCCAGGGGTGGGTCCCAGATGTGCTGGGGCCCGGTGCCATGGCCAGATGAGGCAGGAGAGGCAGATCTGCTGGGATTGGCCTTCCCAGATGTGCTATATTGTTGCAGTTTTAGAGCATATGTTGGTTAGTAATGGTAAACACATTCCAGGATAAGTTATAACAGCATGCATGAGTATTCCCATTAACCCAAAACAACAGATTTGGAACATTTGCATAGCAAACAGAACACATGCATATATGGAACCACAGTGGGCACTACACTGGCATGCAGGTTGCATTGATATCAACAGGCCACCAATGATAGTATTTGAACAGGGAACATTAATTGGAATACATTTCAACATTTGTAGAACAATAGGACACATGTCCCAACAGTTTTGTTGGAAAACATACCAATTCATTTATGTGTTTAGATTATTGGTGAAGATAAGGTGGGGGAGAGAGAGAGAGAGGGAGAGTGAGATGTCAGTTAACAAATGTAGATTCTTGCAGTGGTCACAGCTTTAATGATCATTGCTCTACTCATTACTGTACAGGTATTACTGCAACAATTATAGCCATGGGTTGGGCAGTGGTATGTTTGTATACTTTCTCTTACCTGGAAGACCTATGGAGGGAATGTTTGTTAATACTACATGACTGTTTGTTCTCATATTCACATAGCCGGGGTTACATATGTGTACTCATACTGTGTGTGTGTGTGTGTGTGTGTGTGTTTGTGTGTGTGTGTGTGTGTGTGTGTGTGTGTGTGTGTGTGTGTGTGTGTGTGTGTGTGTGTGTGTGTGTGTGTGTGTGTGTGTGTGTATGTATGTGTGTGTGGGTGTGTGTGTGTGTGTGTGCGTGTTTTACTGTCATATTCTGCCTTGATTTTTGTCACCCTGGTTGTTGGTAGCAGGGACCAGTAGCTGTGACAGCACAACACTTTTGAACATTTCTTGGGGGGGACCACTTGGTGTATGTACTTATCTTGCTGTCATTTCAGCCTTGGGGTTGGACTGTGGGTGTTGGACACTGTATTACTACAGGCTTCTTATAGCTACTTTATACCTTCTTTCACCTGGAAGATCTGTTTCTACACATATTTACAAAATCCTACTTGAAATTATGCATACAGCTTACTACCATTCCCGGGATTCGTACTGTGGCTGTTTCTGCTAAAAATACAAGTTTGTGTTTCATCAGAACAAGCTATTGAGAAACTACTGTCATTATCTTGAATGTTTTCTGTCTAATTCTCTCTTAGTTGTACAATCTGACCTTGTGATTACAACATTCTTTTATATACCGTCCTGTACATACCTTTTGACATAGCACAGTGCAGAAAACAGTGGTTAACACAACATTACTATTCTGATATCAGATCTTGCTGCATGAAACTTTCAAGTCATACAATACCAGAGTAAACACAACCAGTCTGGGGTTTTTCACTTTTATTGACAGGTAATTACACTTTTATTGATATATAACCTGTATGTCACTATTACTCTCCTACTGGCTTCTTCAGTCATTAAAAACCAACCCATTCATAAATACTGCAAGGTGACATTCTACTACTTTTTATTTATTTGCCCTACACAATACCAGCTAGATTGTTACTCACCAGCCTTGCGACACAGCCTTAGCAGCCTGCTGATGTGGGCTTCCAAGTTCACAGCCCTCTCATCTGCAGCTGTACAGGAGACAAGAGAAAACATTTATGCATACCTATCCATCACATACACAGCTGGACTTTGAAGAATACTTATTTTGACTAATACTTACACACAACTGGAGCATTCTCCACTTGGGCATCTTGGACCCACTGGTCCAAAAGGTCCCTCTTCCTCAGCTCCAAGTTGGCAAAGTGGTACCGGACCTGCTCACCAGTCCGAGGGATGCCAGTGGCAGTGGTGAGACCTCGGGCAAGTTGGTCCCAGGCCTCCACTTTGTATTGGGAGCCCTGGTACTGGTCCTGCAGCAATTGCCCTTCATGGTCTTTAATGAGGAGTCCGACCATGACCCTGACTCCTGAATGCCCCAGCACACACCATCACCTACACCAGCCATAGTAGCAACAGTGGGGAGCTACAACTGGTTATGACTTGTATTTCCACCTGCGTGGATTAAATAGGTCTAATTTCCCATCCTTTACTGTGATTGGACAGTTTTGAAACTGCTGAGCTAAGCTAAGCACCGGGCAAACCTGCTTAGCTAAGATAACTATTACTTAAAGGGGTAGATGTGTAGCCTCACTTACCAGTGTGCAAATCCGCTTAGCTATGCTAAATCTTGCTTAAACTTTAAATTTCAATGGCATCTCATGTTTGGGGCTGCTAGACTACCCTGGTTATCATATACATAATAATATTCACTACCTATTTATGAAAAATACATTTTAGCTGTGTTTCACATATGAAAATGCATGGACTGTTGTGGGGCTTGAAACATGACTGACTATATATTAGGCAAATGCTCTAACCACTACACTATTCCAGTTTCACTGTCAGCACTCTGTATATTTCTATTTAGCTTATTTTGATGTTTAAACTCTGCTATGCATAGCTGCGCAATGGGCACACCTGCTCAGCTACACTTAAACTTTATTGCACACAGGAAAAAAAAATCAAGGAATATATCTTAAATATTGCTATTAGACACTTAGCACATTTATAGAATGGCAGGTTTTCCATTAGCATGTATTTTGCAAGGGGTATGCAGTGTGCCACAGTGATGTTTTAACGGACTGCACTCCTTTTCTGGTGTATGGTGCACACATATATGGCAGAATGTGTACATTCTGCCATATATGTGTGTTTTTCTGAGGTAAGCTGTCTGTTATTTTCTCCACAGACACTAAAGTGTCCATGGAGACTTTCATTCATTTTGAATTGCCAAACGGCAATTGTTGAGTGCAGGGGGCATGTGTATTGTGAAAGCACTGCTCTCGAACACGCCCCCTGCACTCACACACAGAACCATGCCCGTTTAGAGCATGGCAGTGTGCCTTCATACATATGCATGGCATGCTGCCGTGCTGCACAGGAATGGTCCCTTCCATGCAGGAATAAGCTATTCCTGCATGGAAGTTTGCTGAATCCCGGGGATTATTTTTCCTTTAGGCTTTTAGAATATAAAAATATTAATACACTTAGGGACAGAAGACTTTTGTGAGGTTACTTTTGAAACTTTTACTTTGCTTGAAAAATTTATGAATAAAGTAGAAAAAGAGATCATGGCAACATGAAACAAGTATATTTTTTAGAACTTGGGACTGCAGTTGAGGAAGAAAATAAATGTATAATTCAGAATGTCAGACATAGAAGAACTTGAATTAAAGACTCCCCCATCTATTTGTAATGAAGTGGATGATGTTAAAACATATAAGATGAATGAAATGTTTGTGCAGGGAGATTACTGTTTCACAGTTGGAGGAAGGGAACTTGGAAACTTTTGTGGTGATGGAGATGATGTACTGAGGTAAGCTGGAAGCTGATGAGGAAGTAAGTTGGAGTACTGTGGTGGATCATATGCTGGGAGAGGTATGGGTAGCACTGAATGTGCATGAGGGAAAATACTGCATATTTCATCTATTATAATGGTTAATGGCAAACAGGGAACAGTCAAGCACTGGTGTCAACCTAAAGTATTACTATGGGAATGTGGGGCACTTGGTGCAAAACTGTAATAAAAGAAGATGTGGTTAGCGTAGGTAAATGGGATATAATACGAAAAATTGTAGGCTTAAGTATAAAAAATGCAATGCATTTAGACATTTTTGGTCTGGCTGTCCTGTACTAGAAAAGGAAAGGTTAGAAGATGAGAATATTTTAGAAAAAAGACAATCTAATGATAATATAACTGAAGATATTAGTTGAAAAAGTATTATGGGGGAGATAAAGAAAATGTAACATTAAAATGGAGAAGGATGATGGAAATGAGGTAGGAAATGTTTAGCACTGTATTACAGTGCAAGATAAAAAAAAACAATATGTAGCACTAGGAAATGAAGAAGGGAAAAGGGAGAATTTGAGACAGGAAAAGAAGAAAATTATGATGATGATGAATCAGTTGGAGTGGGGGTATGGAGAAGGAAAAACTACAAAAAGGAAATAAAGAAGATGATTAAAAGGAAAGGAATGGCTTATGAATATTAGCATTAAATGTAAATAGCATTTAAAATTATATTAGTGGTGTAGTAGTGACAGAATGCTATAAAAATAAGAATGGAGATTATGTGTTTGTTACATATGAGATGACTGACGGAAGACAAAAAGAAAACAATTGAGGCAAAATGGGCAAAACAGATGATGTGGATGGTAGGGTATGGTATGTGTTTGGTATCAGGGATTTGTAAGTGAAGAAATAAAGATACTGGGTGTGCAATAGTAGTACCTGGAAGACTAGTGGCAAGTGAGATAAGAAAAAGGGAAAGATATGTAAGGATAGTGGTTGTTTATGCATTGTGCAATATGATAGAGAGAAGAAACATGTCTGAGGAACATAAAAAAATGTTCTATGGAATATGTCAGTTATTATGGTGGGTGAATTTAACTACAATTTGAGAAAGGAGAGGGGAAACAGCATATAATATGAAAGCAATGAGATGTTATAGGATATGGAGAGTTGAGATAGGATCAATAGAGAATGGACATATAAAAGTGTGACTGAGAGTTTAAATAGATTATGTGGCTTATTCAAAAGGTATGAAAGACATAACAGGTGGGGGAGACATTGAATGAATTTTCAGATCTTAGAGTGATATGGGCTAGGATGGGGGATGACAGAGAAGTAGTAAAAAATAGGGAATAAGAAGATTGCCTAGAGAAATTGCTAGAACAAATGAAATAAAAGAGAACATAGAACATTATGAGAACAGCATATGACAATAAGAGTGCATTATGAAAACTAGACTGATTGTAGAAAAAAGAGTAAAGCAAAGGAATGGGATGGTATATAATGAAATTATAAAATGGCATGAAAAATAGAACATTGTGGTAATATAATAAGAAAAATAGAAAGAGACCTGTATGGAAAAATAGAGAGAAGGATACAAATATGTTGTTTAGAGAAAGATTTTTAAATGTAAAAAAGAAGTTTCACCATTTGTGAAATGGAAGAATGGGTACATTGTGTGATGAAGAAGGAAATATTATATATAAATAAATGAAAATCATGGGAAAGTTCGAGAGTAGAATGTATAAATAGGAAGTAGTGCAAGAAGAAATATACCCCGGGATTCATGAAGCTTGCGCCAGGCGCAGACGTAGCGTAGTTGGTATAACGCCATATATGGCCATCGAGCGATTCAGGTACGATCCAATTCCACATGCACTACCGGCGTATGCCAGAACTGTGCAGCCCTCGGCTTAGGTATGCTAATCACCCCATGCGCAGTGCCGCACCATGCAAATGAAGGTATATAGCGATTCATGAAGTGGTGCAGGCTTAACGTAAGCCCACGGAAATGTAAACCAAAAAAACACGGTTTACATTTTCCCATACTGAACATCGGAGCTATGTAAGCGGCCCAGACTCATGTATTACAAAGTTAACATATGCCAATGGCCAAATACACAGCCAATGGCATAAGTAAAGATGCACAACACTTAAAAAACAACATTTAATGTCATGTCCACAGTAACGCAAAGTACAACCCCAGGGCATGCATATGCAAACTGGAACACAAAGAAAATATATACAAATGTCATAAAATCGCAATGTAATACAAATCAGGATTGCACCATAATACGCAATGGTATGCATGGTACACCGCAACCAAGCTGCAAGGGCTGCTAAGGGTCTGTGACAGTTTTCGGCGCCGTAACTATGAATTAGTAGTCAATGCCATGCAAATGAGGCAGGCAATACTGAATCGCAAACGTCCCACCGGATTAAGGATGTACCATACGGCGCAGTGTTATAACACCGAGGAGTGGCTCAGAGGTATACATGACATCAGCAATGTGCTGTAAGCACATTGGAGCAATGCAAATCTGGCCTGGCCGTTGCTAAGCAAAGCTGCAGGACAGGGGTGGGGAGGTAGGTATAGAATCGTTTAGCTGAGAGCACACATGGTGCACGAAAGCGCATATGTACGGGGATGAAAACGTGCCCGAAAACCGGTAAGCGGATGCACGCACTGTGAACCATAGCACAAACAGGAAGGTCAGGGGAAGAAAAGAAGGAAATGCCACAGTAGGGTAATTGGAGTACAACTGAGCAATTAAAACCTATTAACTCACAGCGGGCAATCGACGGCAGCTGACAAGTCTGCTCGCAGAAACCTGCAAAACAGGATAGGGGAGGCATTGGATTGCAAAGAAAGGAGAACTGTCATAGCAGAGCAAAGCAAACCTACAGTAGACCGGCAATAGAACACATTACGCAAGATAAGCCAGGTCTAGGAAAGCACAAATGAAAGCAGGCTGCTGGATGCATGCCAGAAAATGGTAGGTGAAACATGAAGAAATGTAAAGAGAAGGGCAAGAGATAATCCACGGCAGCCAAATGTAATTCAACACCAAAGGCACCACAATAGTAGTTCCTGTGGTAAAACACATAAGATACCCTGTAGCTACGATCATACATACACACCCTATGACATCATCGGTGTTCACAGCACAATAGTATAAAGTGTGAAAGCACCCTACACACACCTGTGTATTCCCAAACACTGCACCATAGGTGTAAACACACTGGGAACTTTTAAAATGTACATGTTGGGAGCTGCCATAGCTGTGATTCATCACCATGTGTTAGAGACTTATGGTGTTGTGGAGGATGATGCTGACAACCACCGCAGGCCCTGGAGGAGGAGAAGAGTGTTCAGACCAAGGGTAACCTACCAGGGGCTACATGATCTGGAAATAGTAGAGCATTACAGGGTGGACAGGGACATCTTACAGCAAATAGTTGAGTTGTGCCGGCCACGCCTGAGAACCAGAAACAACAGAGGGGAACCCATCCCAGTGGACACGAAGGTATGTGTAAGCTTGCGAATACTAGCCACAGGTACCTTTCAAAGGCCAACTGGAGATATAATGGGGATCTCACAGGCATCAGCATCCAGGTACTACACCAGTTCCTGGATGCCATGTTACCACATGCCAATGAGCATATATACTTCCCCCGAACTCAGGAGGAGTTGGCCAGCAATATGCGTCACTTCCACCATGTGGCACACTACCCGGAGGTACTGGGTGCGATAGACTGCACGCACATACATATCAAGTCACCACCCGGTGAGCATGGTAGGCACTACATAAACTGCAAGGGATTCCACTCCATCAACTGCCAGGTCGTGTGCAATGCCCAGGGCATTATCATGGATATGTGTGCTGGCAGCCCTGGAAGCTACCATGACTCCCATATCTGGCATGCCTCACAGCTGTATCAGGTATTTGTCAGGGGGGACATCCCACATGGCCACCTTGTGGGGGATGCTGGCTATGCACTGGAGCCGTGGATGATGACTCCCATCAGAAATGCACACACACCCATGCAAGAACGCCATAATGAGGCACACGCACAAACCATAATCATCATAGAGCATGTGTTCGGGATGCGGAAATCACGGTTCTGTTGCTTGGACACATCTGGTGGAGCCTTGCAGTACTCTCCAGGTATGTGTGCCCACATCTTCATAGTATGTGCTATGCTACATAATATGATCCTGCAGAAACAGCTGCAACAGGGACAAAATGGTGAAGGCCCTCATAGCCCACCGCAATTGCCAAGGCCAGTACAGGCACAGAGGGATTCAGACCATGAACACCCTGTGCCAGCCCCAGTAGACAGATGGAGGCATGCCCAATATGCCTACATCTTGGCAAAGAGGGAACGTATAGCACATACTCTGACAGTGTAGGCCCCTATGGACTGACACACCTCTCCACCTGCACACACAGAAAAATGGATGGCACACACACGACCACCTGCAAATTTTAATGTATAGGTGGACTACTGTGTGAATCCTACATAGGCAGCCCTCAAACATTGTACACACAACAGCTATTGGAACAAGGAATGTCAACACCTGAACAGTACATGCACCTATGAGCATATAATGGTGCTGTGTGTATAGGTTCCTAGGTACATCGGTAGGTACACGCCCGATTGTCAGAGGCCATACACAAAACGAGGCAAACAGTGTCTGCTGTCGCCACAACATTGAGTAACCAACTGTCGCTCAGTGGAGCAGAGGCAATCGCGGGATCACATGTGTGTAAGCACTGTTCTGCACATACTCTGCATGGATTCCCTGCTGCGTTAATGAGGGGCTCTACATAATGTAATCATAGATGTTGTGTCAAGGCATGGGGTGTACCCATGACAGGTATTTGTCACCCCAGCATGCTCAACCTACGGTCGTTTGAAGGTGTAGCACATTATCGTGTGTGGCTCACTGTGATATACATACCCAATGCTGGAGCACATCCAGTAAACATCACATGGACATACCAGTAATTGGACTCATCCATATGTAAACTAACTGAGTTACCCATGTGAGTGCAGTATGGAGTAAAAGCCGTAGTATACTCCACATACAAAACGCCATAACACGTGTACAAATCCCAGATGGCCAAGTGGTAAATGCAGTGACCGTCGTGCATGTTCCCGGTCCCACGTCCTGCAAGGGATGTAACGTAATCCCAAAGGCATGAATAATGCATGTCAGATGCAGGTCATCAGATCATGTTTAGCACACGTTAGTGGGAATATGCATTGCCCAGTGCTGGTAAGCGTTGTTTAAATATGAGTATACGGATATGCGCGAAACAGGGCTAAGCTTCTCTGAATATTGCGCAGATCACGGTCAGTGATGTCTAGAACAGGTGAAACCAGCATTATTCACCCCTGTACTAATAGCGCCTGCTCTGAAGGGCAAAATGACCACTACCAGGAGTAGAACACACAATCATGTATACAATCACCTAACACTATGGTAGCCAAGATGTACCTACGGCAGGTGTGTAATGTGACAGGTTCAGACACAAACGTGCGGAGTTCAGGAAACAGTATACACCGACAAGTACGCAATGAAAGGTGTAGTTTGCCTGCCACTTTCCCTGTCAGATATATATATATATATATATATATATATATATATATATATATACACACATATATATAATACAGATAGAAAGGGTGATAGAGAGATATATGTTGATATATACGGATTCACCAATATCTGCAAATATATAGATAGGTCAATGACATTCATAAAAGCTTGGAGGTACAAATAAATAGGACACCGCCAACTATGGAATGTGTCACATACCGACACGCGTAACCACAAGGCTGAAAGGCCGAAAGAACACAGTACCGGAACACTAGAACCACGAGTAATATTATCATGATATGAAGGGACATTTAGTTACCGCTGCTGGTATTGCAGTCCATGTAGGTACTGTGTTCAACTGTGTTTGTGATTGTCGTAGTCTGTGTATGTGTGTGTTGAGGGTGCCATGTGCATTTCCATGTGACTGTAATGTGTGTGTGTGTGTGTGTGTGTGTCTGCATCGTGTGTCTGTTAGTGCCAACTCAGAGGTAGATCATTACGGTAGGTGTGGTTATAGCTAGCCGTAGGCATACAGTTGCCACCTGTCCCACATTAGGAGGGACAGCCCCTCCTTGGGCAGTTGTGTCCTGATATAAAACATTACAAAGGGCAACTGTCCGAGATTATAGGACATTATTATGTCCCATATATTATGTAATAGCTGCATTAAATAGTTATGCCTGTATGTAAGAAATGTAAATGTTACATGCAAGATGATAAGTAGCCAAAGTCCTACAACAATAAGTATTTATTAAGGATAAAAGTATGTGCTATCCTGTGTACTGACCGTGGGTATGTGTGGGCCTGTAAACACCAATGTGTGTCCTGCAAGTGTCCCACAATGGCCATTTGAAAAGGTGGCAACCCATGCCAAAGAGGTTCAGTTACCAACACAACTGCAATGACTGCAAATATCTGGGACAGAAATACATGGGACAGCTGTCAGTTAGTAACATCCCTTTACATATTGCTGTAATTCCGGAGGTATGGAAGTATCAACCTCACCTGCATACTATATAGAAACCAGTTAACAATGGCCCAATGTATAATCCCGTAACAAAAGTCTATTAACTGATAGCTCTTTAATTAGGGAAGGAGCCCACACACATATATGGAATATGTAGAAATGCAAGCCCCACAAACCTGTATATGCTACGTACACCCACCTACATCCCCCACACATGAAACTATAGCAATACACACTGTAATTACAGCACAAACATCCAGTCAGTCAATTACATCTGCAGAAGCGTTAACATACCTTGTGAGAGACACATTTAAAGGCTACATGTGAAATCGTAGCCGTTGTATAATGGAACAAACGGCGATGTTACAGGTTTTGTTTGCAATAGTCCCTTATCAGACGGTTGGGATGACAGGTACACTCACATGTAGAACCACATACTCTAGCCGTCACACACAATCCACGGGGGATATGAATCCAAACTATACATGTCTCTACACATAGCAGTTGCAATTACACACAACAAAACGTAATACAGGCCGTCTCCTCAAAGGTAGGGCAAATGGGCAACGCCCAAGTGGAGAATTCAATTATACCCCACTGTTGCCGGATAATTTGCGAATGGAGTAGCTGCACAGCTGATCTGCAAGTAATAAGTCACTCAGGAACACCAATTGGCAGCAGGAAACCACATGTTACAGGTATCGACGTATATAAGGATGAATTGCCAGACATTCAAACCGTATGCTCATACCATGGAACTGTTTAAACAGTGTAAGAGAGATAGTTACAAAAGTCCGGAACGATAACAAGGTATGTAGAACACTCGGTATGTAAGTGTATGTATAGCCTGTTTTGTATTAATTATGTTAGTGTATGTATAGCCTGTTTTGTATTAATTAAAAGTGTCCGCAATGCATAAAGTGGGAAAAGGTATTATGTAGTGATGTCTTGCTGAGCATAGTAATGCTTGTAGAAATTGTGTGTCCTGCCATGGGCCACAAGGTAAACATCACAGATACCACAAGGGATGCTACATGAGGGCTTTAAACAGAACAATTCCATACCACCCGCCGTCAGTGGAAGGGTATGTCCAACAAGTACGTGCCATAGCAGGGGATAGAATATGTTGTTATACTGTCACAGTAGGCATGTGTATGGGCATATAACGACAATGACATGTCGAAGGTGTCCCGCTGTGCAAGTATGCTTTGCATTATGGGATACTATGTAAAATATGTGTAATGTACAGTATTGTAGGTAGATATGTCAGATATTCTACACAGCATAACAGGCATATCATGCATACCAAAGGTATCGTCTATTGCCATGTACAATATACAATAACAGGATATATATGGCTTGTAGTCACGGGACACTGTAATAGGATGATAGCTAATCTAAATGGAAGGGCTACTCAATTAACCATGCACAAAGGACATGTAATAGCTTCACAGGTTCATAGTGGGGTACTATGCAGTCTGGCAAGTCCATGTGTAAGCACAACTACAGTGTTCACACCAGCGGCACCTCTCTAGGGTAGTGCCCTGTCTGTGAACAACAGAGCCATGTGTTACCTGCACCTCTGCACAGTACAAGTGAGGTATCACATGAACAGTGCTACTGAGTGTCCCTGCGTGATGTACATAGGAATCATGTTCCAAAGCATGGTGAGTGTCTGGTTTGGGAATGTAACCCTCAAGCACATCCCACTCATCGTTGCGTGTGTGCACATATCCATGAGCATGTTGCTCACAGTGGCTTTTGCTTATGTCGCTTATGTGGAGTATATCCATGAATATTGTTGTGGACATGGGCCCTGTCTGTTCAGCAGAGGTCACCCCTGAGTATGTAGTATGCAAATGTGTACAGACGTGGTGTCCATAGTTCTGCTGCATACTTCAACCGTCGGAGCTCAATAAACGTCATGGCGTGTTAATGTTGAGGTATGTAAAGCCATAGCTGTTGTGTAAGGTACACCCTAAACGGGGTGTTGTACCCTTGAATGTGTGTATACGTCTGGAGTTCGGAGGTACAATGGGTGCCTATGTTCCAGCTACAAACCCAGTACAGATAAGTGTGGCCATGTAGAAGGATATCCACGCTACAGTGGCAATATGGTTATCAAAGGAGTGGGTGCAACATATGTGTGTACTACGAGCACATACAATGTGACATGTATGTAGGGGACTACCACCTATGTGATAGTCAGTGGGTGAATGGTGTAATGCAAAGGGGATGTTCATGCACCTTGTGTCATGCAGCTTGAGGCCATGATATTGATATCAGGTATCCGTCACAGTGACACCCTTATGGAGGGGGTCAGTATCAGCTGGTGGATCAATCATGGCGCTTTGTATGCAGTTGTCTGTAAAGCTAGGCAGGGAAAGTTCCTCTGTGTTAGCCTGTACCTCAGGGAAGCATATACCGAACATGAGGGGCCCTATGACTGAGGACTGTGGTATGCCAAGTGTAAGTGAAATACAGTAGGTACTATGGTATGCTACCCTCATTGTGTGTGTCCTGTCTGTGAGCCACTTTGCATAACATCCTGAGACATAGGGGTCGATGTGCTGGTGGATGGGTATGTTGTCAATACCAGAATGGAGAATGGTGCTGCAAGGCAATGAGAGGACAATGTAGGCTGTGTGTACCCCCTTACCATCATCAACTACCCTAGTAACTGTATGAAAGGAGTCCACCAGGTGTAGGAGCCATGCTCTGGCCCTAACAAGTCCAACCTGGGTGGCATCAAAGGACCGGAGCCCATCAATGTCTCTGTGAATGACTTCCATGATGATGCGCCCCATAGCCTTGCAGAACAGTCCAGTCAGGTGTGTAGGGCAATAGTCCCCCTCGTGCATTGTGGTGCCACCTGTGTGGAGTGTGATAACTGTTGCTGTGTGCCATTCAGGGGCCACAATGTCTGATACAAGGCTATTACTGAATATGGTGGCCAAGTGGGGAGACATGTCGTTCAGAGGTTTGTGTAAATCACAGCCTGGGATGTTGGACAGTCACATGGGGCCAGTGTTCCAGGCCATATAGAGTGCAGGTTAGTACTGTGTAGGTGTGACTGCAGGGGCTCCGCAATGTTCCTGCATGGATTGTGGCCCTGTAGGGAGTGAGAGGGTGTAATGTTAGTATTGAACCCATCCGCCAGCATGTTGCCAACATCACCTGGTTCTGTAATGTTCCTGAGTAACTGTTGTATGTCAGAGCAGATGTGGGTATTGCCATTGACTACTTGACATTTATTTTATTTATTTATTTATTTATTTATTTATTTGCAGTTGGTTTACCAGGATAGTCCATTGGGCCAAGATGAACCCGTTTTCAATGGAGTCCTGGGGAGAAAAGCTCCAGACATTTTAGGTTACAATAGGTTCTTTGACATGTTTAGACATTGTAAAACAAATTTGAGTAGACAATACAGATAATAAACAAACAATTACAATTAATTCAACAAGAGTTAAAACTTATATGAGAAGCAGATTAAACAGGATTTTACAATTAAAAATAATAAGTCATTACATATTAAGAGTCCTACACTTATGAGGTATAGTGTAGTATATTCTTGCAGATACTATAGTAATAATAATATAAGAGTTAGGAGAAATGTTAGAGTGAAATCAAGGGTATCAGCAGGAGAAAGGAAAGGAAAAGGAAATACCCAGCATTAGTTATGAGGGCTGGGAGCAAGAGCATTCCCACTGAGATAGAAGATGTGAGTGAAGAGATTTTTTGAAAATAAAATGGTTAGAGGTGATACAGATAGATGGAGGTAGAGAGTTCCAGAGTCGAGCTAGGCCATGTGATAGAAGAATTTTGCCAGGGGGATGGGTTAGTTTATACACTTCTAATAGATTTTGGTTGTTAGACCTTAATATTCTGTCAGGTATGTGTATTTTAAATACAGAAGACAGGGAGGGACAGAGGGAGGGGTTGAGAATAAGCTTATGTACGAGGGATAGTTGAGTATAGGTGAGATGACTGGGTAGTTCTAGCCATTTTAATTGTTGGAGAGAGGAACAGTGGTGGGTTGAGGACTTTTGACTGGTAGCGAATTTTGCAATTTTGTTGTAGCAGGAAGAAAGTTGTTTTCAGGGAGGTTTGTAGATTAGTTAGAAGTGGAGCTCCGTAGAGAAGGGATGGAATTAGAAAGGAAGTAGAGAGAGTGATTTTAGTGGCAGTTGTAAGATAGTGATTTTGTCAATAGAGCATCCCTAGTTTTTAATGGGGTTTTTTTTATATTTATTTGTAGATGGGAGTTGAATTTTAGTTGGTTATCAATTTGGACTCCTAGCAATTTTGTCTCTGTCACCAGTTCTAGCTGAGTGTTATTTTGACTGTTGATAGAGAATGTCTTTGTATTAAAAGAGTTGACTTTAGTGGGGGTGAATATCATTAATTTGGTTTTAGAGGCGTTGAGTGCTAGGTGATTTGTTTTTATCCATTGTTCAGTGGTGGAAAAATCATCCTGAGTTAGCGTTAGGAGTGTTGGAATAGATGTGGCAGTGCAGATAATGGTAGAATCATCTGCATATTGGATGATGTTGGAAAGAGGGATCGCCTTGTGGAAATCATTTATGAATATGTTGAAGAGGAGTGGACCTAATATAGAGCCTTGGGGAACTCCAGTTGGGGTGTTAAGGAATGAGGAGGTTGCCTTTTTCCATTTTACTGCTTGATATCTGTTGGATAAGTAGCTGGAGAACCAGTTAATTGATGGGGGAGATAGGTTAAGTTTTGAGAGTTTGGTTAGAAGTAGGTTATGTGATATAGTATCAAAGGCTTTAGAGAGGTCGAGTAGAAGGGTAGAGACAATAAGGCCAGAGTCCCGAGCTTTATTTACAGTTTCGAGGAAGGAGAGGAGAGCTGTCATAGTGCTGTGATTAGGTCTGAATCCATGTTGTGTGGGAGATAGTAGGTGATTATCTATGAGATATGGTAGAAGTTGAAGTTGGATACACTTTTCAAGGAGTTTAGAGATGGGGGACAGGATAGCAATGGGGCGGAAGTTAGTAACACTGTTATTATTGCCACCTTTATGTAAAGGTATGATAAAGGCTTTTTCCAGATTTGGGGAACTATGCTTTCTTGGATTGAGCGATTGATTAGTATGCTAATGGGGTAAGCAATTGCTTCAGCAGCTATGCTAAGAAAGTAGGAAGGGATATCATCAGGAGCATTGGTACATGGTTTTAGTTTCTGGAGGAGTTTCTGTATGGTAGAAGTGGGTATAGGTTTTAATGAGAATGGAGGAGAGTGTGGAGAGGGGGTGTTATGGGGTGAAGATAATGAGGAGGAAGAGGTATTAGGAGAGGGGGTGGTTGGTAAAGGGGATGAGGAAGATGAGGAGGAAATGAGAGTAGGAGAGGAGGTGGATGGCAAAGATTTAGTAGATATGGGTGGGGGAGAGGTAGTAGTGCTGGGTGGAGTGTTGGTGGTGGGGAAAGGAGGAGAGTTTGAGAGTGTGTTGTTAGAGAAGGAAGAAGTTAATTTGGAGATAGATTCAATGAAAAAAGAGTTGCATTGAGTAGCTAAGTCAATATCTGGGGCATTAGGGTCTGGGGTGGGGGAAACAGGCTTACTGGGATTAAGAAGGGTGGAGATGCTTTTCCAGAATTTCTGAGGATTTGTTTTGTTATTGCTTTGGAGAATGGAGAAGTAATTTTGTCGATCAGAGATGATCAGTTTTTTTACCCTGTTTCTAAGTGTTTTATATTCATTGTGAATGAGGGGGGGGGGGTCTTATTTTTCTGGTACTTTGTCCAGGCTTTATCTCTTTGCTTCATTGTTGCTAGTGTATTTTTGGTAAGCCAAGGGGCGGTTTTCGTTTTTATTCTCTTTGTTCTTAGAGGAGCATGGAGGTCTAGTAGTTCTAAGAATGTGGTGTTGAAGTGGGCAACAGCATTATCTAAGGGTAGTATTTTTAGACAATTCCAGTTTATTGCTTTTAGGGAGTTATTAAAGGTAGATGGGTTAAAGTTTTTATGATTACGGATTGTAATATAGTTGTGGGTGCGGTGTGGGAGTAGGGGGAGCTGGTGAGTGAAAGTGGGTATGTGGTCACCAAGTGGATCTGGAAGAGTTCCACTGCTGGTGAAATAGTGGGGATGTGAGACTAAGATCCAGTCCAGGATACTGCATACCTCCATAATGCCTTGTGGTACACCCTGGAATGTGTCACAGTAATGTTTACGTAGCTAGTTTCAGAGTATGTGATGAGGGATCCTGTAGCCCTACTGAGGCTGACCAGTGAGCTACCCCACCCATGGGATTGTACTCCTCTTTGCAACAGCCTCCACCTGTTGTTGTAAATTATGTCCATGGAACTGGACACCGAGAGTGGCGTCCGTTATCTGGTGGGTACCATCATGGCTCTGTGTGGAATAGCATGATCCATGCAGTCGTGTAAGTGCTAATGAAGTGCACTGGGGTATGTTTCAGCATTTGTATGTGCATTGTCCATCTGCACGGGTATCATGACGTTAACTACTGCTGTCATAAGACGTCTGTAGTAGGCGTTGTAGTACTCTTGTACTGTGTATGCCGTGAACGTTGTGGTGTCGGGATGTGGATAACAAGGGTGATTAGCATATGTTTGGAATCCACCAATGAGGGGATAACCCCAGGTGTGGAACACCAGTCACATGTTGGTAGTGCCCATGTCAAGGATATTGTTAGTCCTGGAGGTGGTGTGTATGGGTTGATCCAGCCGAGTGGAGGTTATGAATCCCGGGCAGCGTTGGCCTAATATGTCGATACATGAGTGGCTATTCCAGTTAAGTGTGGGGTAGTGTCAGTCTCACATCAGTAGTACCTGTCTGAGCCCTACTGTCCAGTACACAAGAAATGAGGTCTGGTAACCGTGGGGTATGTTGTTGAATCTTTAGCTTGTTACAATGTGTATAGCAGTTCTGGCCACAGTTAGTTGCACATGGAGCACCTCTGATGCATTGTGCTAAGTAACTAGCCAGGATGTGTGTACAACATAGTGGAATATGGGAACACCTCAGCCGTGGGTGTGCCGGTCCAGGTTACATGACTGAAAGGTATGGTCTATGTATAACCTGTCATTGCAGGTGTGCTCTGCAGAGCCTAGAGGCACATCCCAGTCACTGCAGAGATATTGAAGTGGTCCATTATAAGGAGTGCCTTGCTTGCGTGCTTCAGAGATGAAGATGTCAAGCATTGTGTCACATGACCCCATGTTTTGCTTGCCTGTTCCCGTTCTGGTGGTGAATGTTATTGGAAACTGTGCAAGACAGGCAGTATAGAAGCAGCAAGAGCCTTACATGTTATCTGTACTCCCAGGGCTGACAGGTGCAGGTCATCTGTGCCAAAGCATCGTGTTTTGTTGACCATGTCAGTCAAAGTGGACAGATACCAGATGCCTGTGGAATGACAGCAGAAGCATAGGCAACTGTTGAAGTGACACAGTCAGTCGTTGTACAGTGGTATCAGGTCTGGATGAATGCATAATGCTCCCCAGGGCTTGGCTCATACCTTCAGGGCTACAAGACCGGTGAGCTATTGCATGTCCCTGCACACGTAGTCTGTGAAGTTGCAACTCAGGGCAGTCACACTAACATGGAGAATGACAGTCAAATTGTACCTGGTGAGGTGTGGCATGGGTGCATAGGTTATGTTGCAGAACCAGTTACCCGATAGCAAGATGTAAGCGACGATCGCCTTGTGTAGCCTGCTGAGTGGAACATCAGTGTGACCGCCTACAGAGTCACCTTTGACAGGTGTGTTGTGTATGTTATAACACCCTATTGGCAGTATGTGATGAGCACACATGAGTTTGTGGGCTATAAGTTATTGTTGTTGTGTTTGGTGATGGGGGCTGCCTTTGGTGCCTACACAGAGTAAGGAGAGGTACTGCACAAGTTGTACTCATATATGTGACCTGTGGTGGTGGAGATCTTGTGAGACTATGTGATGAGTGGGGTGTGTTGCGAATGTTACACATCCCCACATGATTGTCAGGTGCAGTCAGGGATGGTGACAGCATTACCCCCAGCAGGGCTGCATATGTGCATCTCCCACAGGCTGTAGTGTCGTATGTTGGGAGGTGAGCATTGACTGTGTACATGAGACAATTGCTCTATTGCCACATGTACGACATATTCGTCATATAGACAGGCAATAGCACTGGTAAGTGACAGTTGGACATGCCTGTATATACAACCATGTCTCACAAGATATTTGAGTTACATGTGTACAACAGCTGTTGTACTGTAAGAAAGCTGGAAAGATGGAAAGACAGTGTACTTGTGAGAAATGGTGTGGAATGGGTGCTATATTAATCAGTAGCTCATGAAGTGCTCACAAGTTCTGAACAAGTGCTGGGCATGGAAATACAATACAGATAGGGTGTTGGATAATATCAACCCACAAGTGGTGAAGACAGTCATAATTGGTGGCACCGCACTATAACCCTGCTGAATATGGTCTGCAAGTCCATGAACCATTATCAATGTAGATGTTAGCAGTACAGATGTACATGACAGTACGGATGTTTGACTATATATACCTTCGTATGTCACAGGAGTGTTCTACCAATGGCCTGTTGACAGAATAAACACTACAAAAGGTGCCAGAGTGACATGTGCACATCACACCAGTGCCAGCTACAGTAAAACAGGGTTAATGTGTTGTACTCCACCCTCATTGTAGCCCATACCACACAGACAAATGTGAGGCATCTGTGTATGTAAGGATGTGAATGGCCATGACCTATGAGCAATAGCTATCTCAGTGTTGTGAACAACATACAGAATGGGCTTTGTGGGTGAGGTGTGTGACATAGGTGCACATTCTGATGGATGATATCAGCATTGTCACCGCTAGATGAATATCCCTGTACCCATTAACTACCACCTAGGCTGCAGTCAACATTATGGACACTGTGTAAGGGATGGTGCTGTGCAGTTCACCTCCCTGAGTTGATGACGTCTCCAGGCCCCTTAAGTAGTCATATGAGGTACCCATGTCATGACAGGGTGCCATCCATGAGCATGGAGATCATTGGACAGGCATACACAGCACTCGGGTGACCAATATTGGATCACATATCACCTTTAAGGGGTATTGGCCATGCGTGGATGGGCGATACCAGCCTTCACAATCCTCACCTCCACTATGCAGCATGCTGTCTACCTTGCATAAAGACATGTGCTACACTATGATGTTGGACATGCTACATGTCCATATCCTGATCTGAAAGACATACGTCATGGACAGCCACCATTCTACTACTAGGATCACCACATGCTGGACAGATCCCTGTGCCATACATGTGACATACTTCCGCCATACCATGCAACCCTGTCCATCAAAGCTGCACATGTCATCTCTGTCATACATGGTGTGATGGCCGCATGGTAGATGTAGTATCAACTGTCTGGATCAGTAATGTGGCACTGATGCACCATGCGGTGGCAAAATGGCTGTTGGATACAGCTAGGAAACCTTGCCCGTACATGGTATAGTTGAAACCATCCCTGCGAATGACTTCCGACTAGCCATTGTCCCATGTCTATCACATGTGCAACACAGGCGATCCGTGGCAGGATGTTGAACAGCTGTACAGTGCCGTGTAGATGTATATGGCAAAACACATGAATGTAAAGATTTCCATGTGTATGTGTGCATTGTCACTGCTCAAGTCCATTAAGGCAGAGTATGTGTTGATATGTGACATATACACAGCATCAAGGTGAACAGCATTACCGTGGACAATTCCAGGCATGTGCTGATAGGTAAGAACACCAGTGCAGGCAAACAGACATGCCCACATCAAGACAGCATTCACATGGAGTATGAACAATGTAATGAGGTGACACACATATATGGTGATGATATCCAATGCATAATGGGTGTTACATGTGTGTTGCACAAACATGTCAGTCGTGTCAGTGTCATGATGATTTGCAAAGATAACTGTGCAGATGTACCAGATTTACTAGAAATGTATGTGTAGCAGTATCTCTGTACATCTCTGATACTGTGACCTGTCACCATCATTATGTCTTACAGATAATGCCTCATACATGCCTGCCAGTGTACAGCTGCCAGGAGGATGATGTCCTCATCCCGTACCTCCATGAGAACTACAAGGTGTTGTTCAGCCATGTGCCACAGCATGCCCAGCAGCATGATGACCTGTGGCAGCATCTTTGCAGGAAGGTGAATGATGTGGGTGGCCATAACCGCACCTACCAGCAGGTGCGCAGACACTGCACGGACTTGATATGACATGCAAAACAGCGTGCCACTGCAATCACCAGGGAACAAGGTGGAACAGGCGGTGGGCCACCAACCCAGCCCCCACTCACACACACCGAGGAGCTACTGGCCAGTCTGGGGACACCCTCAGAACAGCATCCACAAACACTAGCTGCCATCGTGGAGGTGGGTGTCTCCCAACCAATGAGCCTGGAGTTGCTTGGTAAGTCACTACTGCACATATGGCTATTATATCCCATTTAGTTGCATGTGTCACTGTACATTATGTAATGTAACATCATATGCAAGGTATGTTTACACACATGCTGCATACTACAGTATGCTACCCTGTGTATGCACACTTGTGCATACTATATGCTATTGTACAGGCAAATGTGTTAACATGCACAGTGCACCCTGTGGCTGTCATACAGTCATGGATAATGTTCAAACTGCTGTGTCACCACTATACAGGTATCTCTGGCGTGCTGCACAGACATCAGTCCATTGCAGGTGAGACTGTCATCAGTATCAGGCATGTTAAAGCAAAGATCTATTCGCCATGTTGGCAGTTAACACCTGTACACTTGATGTTCGGTCCAGTCACGATATACAGGTCGCATCACCCATCATTCACACTGGCCACCCATGTGCAATATATACAAACAAAATGATACACTGACATGAAACCACAGTATTTGTCATTGCTACATGTGTGGACAGCTGTGCATACAACGGTGGAGGTGTTGTACAATGTAGGCATATGTACTATACATTGGAACAACACGTGTGGTACGCAAACAGTACCACACAGTGAGCTGTGATATGGGCAGCCCACAGGAGCCACCATTGTGTTATATGCCCCTGCAATGGGTGCACAGATTGTGATGTGCCATCTGACATGCCCCAGACACGTAGTGTTCTGGCTGCAATATTGTCACACTATCCCATAACCCATACCCCACATACCAAACATACAACCCGTTGTCTGCATAGTCCTGTGGATGGTGACATATCTGACATCTATGAGTGTATGTCATATGGGACAACACAGACATGTGAGATTGATGGCCATCACACACATTTGGCCAACACATGTGCACACATGGCCATGGGGGATGGCCTGCCACATGTAGCCACACAGTAGATGTGATGTGTATACACTCTGTTGCACATTGTCCACACATGGTCCAATTATAGCCTTAGTTGACTGATTATACAGTTGATGTGGTACACGACATCCTAAAAGCCTGTGCACAGCTAGTGGAGGTGTCACTGAAGTCTACCATATAAGATGTGTTGAACATCACCACTGTGTCATAGCATGACAGTAGTCACCTCTACAGCTTCCACAGACATTGACACCACATCAGGCCACAGATACTGTACATTTCCCTTGCTGCTGTAGGACATCACCATTAGCTGTGCACCTCGTGTGTGTGGTACATCAATGTCATGTGGGACATGGTGAATTGACAAGTCTGCTATGTGTGGACATGGTTGCCAGGCAGCTAAGACTCTGTAGTAATTGTGCAGGGGTGTCATCTGTAGGTCCTCCAGTGACCTGTCACATGACACAGCATGGTTTGGTGTGTATACACCTCAGCATCGGGGGTCACAATCCACAGTTATGTCATGGGTATGCATGCAGTTATGGCTATGCAATGTGTACATATTATGCACTGTATAGCAATATAGATGCCTCATGATGCCATGCAATGGCACAGTGTCTGTACTTCACATTGTATAGCAATGTAGACGGCTCACACTACCCTTCCATGCTCATGCACATTTGCTAAACATGCATTCTATCTGTAGGGCCAGACAACACCGCAATGTGATGCCCATTACGACACTGTATATGTGTCAGGACACCATTGTGTCAGACATGTATGCATGTTAATGCACACGTCAGCAGATTACATGTCAAGGTCACGTCAGCCATGTGTACTGTTATGCTGTTCTGGTCCACATGGTGTATCATGGTGATGCATGCATACTACCATGATTGTGTGAACTGCATGGCTACTGATATGACACCTGCTTGCTGTAGTGTGCACCCCAGGGAGGTATGCTAACTAACACTATTAATGTCTGAGCTGCATGCCGTCTGCTGTATCACAGGCATGCTGCATGCCGTCTGTCAAATTACATGCATGGTGTGTCTGTGTGTCTGTGTGTGTCTGTGTGTGTGTCTGTGTGTGTGTGTGTCTATTGTAATTTAGAGTCTTTCTTTGCATTCACAGGAGATGTAGGTGCGTTACCCTCCTGTGGTCCATCTGATGTTAGTGTCCCCACAGATACTAGCAGTGATGAACATATGCATGAGGTACAGGCAGGGCTGTCAGGGGCAGAATCTGTGCCAATGGTTGTCGTCCCAGCTATGTCCACCTCTTCCCCGCACACAGTTCTGCTGCCAACACATATCGCATCACCAGTGGCCATAGAGGAAGGACAGTCAGCATCTGTTAGCGTGGAACAGGAACGTGTGGTGGCCACAGAAGGTGTGTCTCCACAACATGGTGTCAGTGTAATGACTGCAGATGTGCCACACAGGCATGTGGCCGGTGCTGCTCATAGGAGGACCTCTGGCAGACATGCACCTGCAGGACAGAGTGCAGCAGCTGGTATCACCAGACGCATGTTCCAGACTGTGATGGCGGCACAGGCACGTGCTGAATGGCAGAACAGAGAAGGGCAGAGGCTGCAGAGGGCTGCTATCCGTACCCTAAACGACAACATCCAGGCATTGGCAAATGCTCAACAGCAGATTGCTGATGTTCTGGACAGGCAATTGGGTGACATGGTCGGAATCCTTGACCGTGGCATGGCAATCCGTGAGCGTGAGCTGTCTGTGCTGGAACATCTGGTAGGAGTGAGGCATAGGCCACGTGGATGTAGGCCAGCTACACCACCCAGAGCAGGTCAATGTGAGTGTGCCACTTCACATGCCTGCTCCCATAGTGCCGGTAGCAGTAGCATTGCCGCTGGTGCTGCGCTGTCCACACCTGGACACAGCAGGCCACGTGGATGTGGCCCTGGATGTTCCCAGTGGGGACACAGTTCCAGTGGACATGTGTCGTCGGACAGTAGCCAATCTGTACCTCCGCCTGGTAGTGCCCGTCCAACCCCTGGCAGGCACAGGTCACGTGGCTGTGGCCGGACACAGTGAGCTGTACAACCTGGTCTGTACAATCTGGAGCTGTCAATAATACCCCTGTGTAGGCCTCACAAAAGGCAGACCTGTGTGCACACATACACACACACAGCAAACACATCTGTAGGGCACCACAACACCCTCATGCATACTGAACAGACATGTCCAATCATATCACCGGCCCTTACCCATACACATGATGTCATCCATTGGTGCAGCCTATGCCCCTGGCAAACATTATCACCCTGTGCATATGATGAAGCCTGTGCCACATCCCTGTCATCCACACCATCGATGCAGGGACATGCTCAAATGGTCTGATGCACAGGGTGAACAGAATAGTGAGAGAAGTGTATATTACATTAGTTGTGTACTGTTAACATGCACCAGACATACCATGTAGTACAGGTTTAGCAGGTATTGTTATATGTTCACAGTATGTGTCTCGGTAACAACAGTAACAGCATGTTGGTAATGATGCCCTGGTTCCCTCCTTATGGTCAACTTGCATGTGCCTACAGGTAGCAGTTTTTGCAGTCTCCCATGTGTAACTGTGGAGTACTCACAGGCACGTATGGCAATATCAGCATGCTATACGCAGCCTCAACCTGACTGTTAGAAAGGCTAACATACCACAGATGTCCACACATATACTGATCCAGAAGCATGTGGGCAGTTTAATAGGCTACAGTGGCTAGAGACGTGACATCCATACTAGGTCACATCACAGGTATGTTGACATGGTGCAGGGGTTGTACACAGCGGTCTGGCCGATGATAACGTTAGAGGCCACTTGATAGCATGAGGCCTCACTGTGTAGCAGAAATACCCTGTCACATTACAGGAACATGCCCACACTCATGGGGTCAACAACATTATAATGCACACCCCATAGTGTTGAGGTGAGGACCCCTGCCTATATGGTCATCACCCTCACAGTACTGCGCACCCACACGATGCGACACAGAGTAAGAACATGTACAGGTAGCCAGTACGGCTGAGGCCGATGGCATCAACAGGGTAGTAGACTGCATCACCATGAGGGGTTAGGGATCCTGTGTGTTCTGTATGGTAGCATACACCCTCACTCCATGCACCAGACAGCCATACATACATACATACACACACATACACTGTGGAGACCACAAATGGCATACACATACGGATAGCTGATGTGTGTGATACACACACCACTCCTGCCCATGTCATGCTTTCCACACTGCAGTATGTACAGATCTCTACAACAGTGTACAGGGGTGTGTAACAATTGGGATGTATTCCCCACCATATGTGGCATATATGGTCACACAAGCAAATACACATGGCAGTACTGTGAATGATACACCTGCTATATGATGATACGTCTGACAGACATGTAGCCGTATTGGCCACATTATGTGTACCAACGCTACGGCCGGCAATTGTACTGCTATATGCACACGGGAGGATGTAAGTGTTACAGGTGTCAAGTGACGTACAGTCAGTAACACCTGATTGCTGTGTAGGTTTTATGTCTTCACCATCAAGTAACAGTAACATAGCGTACTGTTTGCACATGTAATGGTAGGATGGCGTGTGACACACCTATGAGCCGTCCACAGCAAACATCCATCTGCACAGGTGGATCACCACTTTATGTACACACATCCATCCATACCTGATGTACATCCTACCGTGTCAGTACGTCACCATATACAGGTGCCAATGATGGGGCTGCATTGCAATTGCATGTTGTAGTTAGGCACAGATGAGTTACCTACATCAGCTACTGCACATGCATGGTAGCTGCATGCACACTACAAGTTGTACATGTGTGTTGGTCCTACATGCCTGTCATGTAGACATGTTTGTATGCATTGCAATTGGTGGACATGTGTGATGACATACATAACACATGGACTGTTGTATGATATGATGGGTGTCATGGGTAACTAGTACAGAGGGAATGTGTCCTCGGTCAACATTGCTACCTCATGTACTGTTAGCATTCAACAGCCGTGGACCCACCTTCCATTTGCATGCGTGTGATTGCTGTAGCCACTTGTCTGCACGGAGGACAGCAAAAGCTATGCTATGTACATATATGTTGTGTGTGTGGTCCATGCACATATTCACTGCGATTACATGTATGTCATATCCAAACATGTGTGTTCTTGGGTGTACAGCGACAGTCATCTGTCACAGCTGTGTAAGACCCAGGGCCCCTGGTATGTGTAGAGCCGACCTGGTTATTACAGTGGTATCATTGCAATGCATAACACATGATGGAACCCTGTCGGTACATGTGTAGTCTGCGCAGTTGCTGTAGACCTATGTACAGTCCACTGGTCATGAGTCATACAGTGTTGTGGTAATGTATAGCTGTGTATTGCTGGTCCAATGACATGGTGATGTCTGAGGGCTACATTGTAGACTGTGGTGTGTACCATTGTGATCTGCACCTGAGACATCTGTGATGGTTCCTGAGTGTGTACTGGTCAGTACATGTGAGTGGCCTTCATGTACATGGGGACAGTAACACCATACTGTGCCCTTCCATGTTTAGAATCCATGTGCATGCAAGACGGCCCTTTGCAACTGCTAAGTGTGTGAGCATGCCCAGTATACCATTGTGTAGATGGACACACAGTACATTCCAAACTGCGCCCTTCCGTGTTTAGAATCCGTGTGCATGCAAGACGGCACTTTGCAACTGCTAAGTGTGTGAGCATGCCCAGTACGCCGTTGTGTAGATGGACACACAGTACATGCCCAGTGACACCTTGTGTCGGTGATGTGCCTCTGTGTATGCGCATGACCATTGACATCCTGTATAGCGATGGTGGTCATCCAGGCAACAGATGTCTATTTACAACGTCACAATGGATGCCTACATTGAACATACTGGTTGACTGTCTTGAAGGGTGTACTGTCTGTGGCGCATCCCGTATCTATGTAGTGTTGTTGTAGTGCTCCATAGATAATTAGTTGCCCGATCACACCACTGCCGTGTGTGTGTCTACGTCTACCTTGGGACAGTAATATGCTTTCAGACTGCTCACTCTCTATACATTCCCTATTGGCGTCCTTGCCTTTGTGGATGATGTCATCCACCTAGAAGTATGCCTCTGGGAGTGCTGTGTTCAGTAATCTTGGTAGCGCATTCTGTAACTGCGTAATGCTGTAGTGTGATAAGGTAGTTAGGTGTATGTTCGACTCCCAGCCCTGCCGTGTGTGTGTGTGTGTGTGTGTGTGTGTGTGTGTGTGTGTGTGTGTGTGTGTGTGTGTGTGTGTGTGTGTGTGTGTGTGTTTCCAGTTGGCTGGGGACAGAGTAATGATTTTAGATGGCTCACACCACATACATTCCCTATCGGCGTCTTTGCCTTTGCGGATGATGTCACCCACCTAGAAGTATGACTCTGGGGGTGCTGTGTTCAGTAATCTCGGTAGCGCGTTCTGTAACTGCGTAATGCTGTAGTGTGATAAGGTAGTTAGGTGCATGTTCGACTCCCAGCCCTGCCAGGTGTGTGCCTGTGTGTGTGTGTGTGTGTGTGTGTGTGTGTGTGTGTGTGTGTGTGTTTCCAGCTGCCTGGGGACAGAGTAATGCTTTTAGATGGCTCACACCACATACATTCCCTATCGGCGTCTTTGCCTTTGCAGATGATGTCATCCACCTAGAAGTACACCTCTGGGAGTGCTGTGTTTAGTAATCTCGGTAGCGTGTTCTGTAACTGCGTAATGCTGTAGTGTGATAAGGTAGTTAGATGTATGTTTGACTCCCAGCCCTGCCAGGTATGTGTGTGTGTGTGTGTGTGTGTGTGTGTGTGTGTGTGTGTGTGTGTGTGTGTGTGTGTGTGTGTGTGTGTGTGTTTCCAGCTGCCTGGGGACAGAGTAATGCTTTTAGATGGCTCACACCACATACATTCCCTATCGGCGTCTTTGCCTTTGCGGATGATGTCACCCACCTAGAAGTATGCCTCTGGGAGTGCTGTGTTCAGTAATCTCGGTAGCACGTTCTGTAACTGCGTAATGCTGTAGTGTGATAAGGTAGCTAGGTGTACGTTCAACTCCCAGCCCTGCCAGGTGTGTGTGTGTGTGTGTGTGTGTGTGTGTGTGTGTGTGTGTGTGTGTGTGTGTGTGTGTGTGTGTTTCCAGCTGCCTGGCGATAGAGTAATGCTTTTAGATGGCTCACACCACATACATTCCCTATCGGCGTCTTTTCCTTTGTGGATGATGTCACCCACCTAGAAGTATGCCTCTGGGAGTGCTGTGTTCAGTAATCTCGGTAGCGCATTCTGTAACTGCGTATTGCTGTAGTGTGATAAGGTAGTCAGGTGTATGTTTGACACCCAGCCCTGCCAGGTGTGTGCCTGTGTGTGTATTTGTGTGTGTGTGTGTGTGTGTGTGTGTGTGTGTGTGTGTGTGTGTGTGTGTGTGTGTGTGTGTGTGTGTTTCCAGCTGCCTGGGGACAGAGTAATGTTTTTAGACGGCTCACACCACATACATTCCCTATCGGCGTCTTTGCCTTTGCGGATGATGTCACCCACCTAGAAGTATGCCTCTGGGAGTGCTATGTTCAGTAATCTTGGTAGCGCGTTCTGTAACTGCGTATTGCTGTAGTGTGATAAGGTAGTTAGGTGTATGTTTGACTCCCAGCCCTGCCAGGTGTGTGCCTGTGTGTGTGTGTTTCCAGCTGCCTGGGGACAGAGTAATGCTTTTAGATGGCTCACACCACATACATTCCCTATCGGCATCTTTGCCTTTGTGGATGATGTCATCCACCTAGAAGTATGCCTGTGGGAGTGCAGTGATGCCGGAACTCGGTAGCTCGTTCTGTTACTGCATAATGCTGTAGTGTGGTAGACTAGACAGGTAGATGCTCAATTCCAGGGCATGGCAGGTGTGTGTTTGGCAGTTATACCGTATGTGTTGGTATCTGTGGGTGGCTAGCTGCAGGATGTGTCCAGTTTGTTTTGTTGCTGACCTATTTAATGTCCACAGCCTGCATATTCTGCCAAGACACTGGGTTGTCAACACATACAGTCGCCAATAGGTCTGGTGAGTAACTGTCAGCAGCCCTACTCTTATCCTTGCTATGGTCTGACCCGTGTGACGCAACATAACACACATGCCTTGATATTAACAACACTACATGATGCAGGTGGCACATGTAGTTTCCTTTCCATTCCTGTCTAATGCATTGCTGTCATGTGGTTCGCTGTTGTGACATAAATGCCATATCTACATATGTGTACATGTATATGTGTGTATGTATATATATATACATATATATATATATATATATATATATATATATATATATATATATATATATGTCTACAAATAATATATGTGATATATGTAGATGTAGAGGTGGACATAGATGTGAACATATATCTGGGGACTTCAGCGCTATTGACTATTTCTGCCAGATGATCTGTACGTGATAACCTGGGATCTATGTATATCTGCCATGGCGTGGTGTTAATGCACATCGTCTGTGGTGTGAAGGGCCATGGGTTGTAGTCGTGTAGACACCGGTTATTTTGTTGCTGGGAAGACTATGGGACATCGAATATGGTGATGGTAAGGCACCTGTTGCCAGTTGTGTGTGGATCTGAGTGACACTGAGCAGTGGTTAATATGTTGGAGGTTCGGTATGGGTCATATAACTATTCATTAGAAGACTATACTATGCAGATGAGGTTGACTATGGTGTATCACATTTATCACCAGGGTGTGCTGCCGGTCTCTGGAGTGTATGTGTGTAGTCAGCCAGGTGCAGGTCTTGCATATAGTTGACAGCATGGGAGGGGGGTCAGGCATATTGTACGTACATTGCAGAACTGTGTCTCGGGACTGCTCCTGCCTTAGCAAACCTAAGCTAGGGGTGTGTCTATACCTGCCTGGTGACATTGGGAGGGATGACAGCAGTGGTGGGGTAGTAAGGGTGTCCAGGCTGCACAAACAGATGTTGATCAGCACAATCAGCTGATGACATGGCCAGCCCACACATAAACAGTACATTAATGTGAGCAAGCAGCATACACACATGTTTCATCCACACTCTACACCACCGGTGTATACCTGCAGGGACATTTCACGACACAGTCCAACCAAATGACATGGGCTGCAGCAGGCAACATATACCAACATGTGCAGGGTGCTGGGGCAGTGCGGATGTGTATGCTGCCGAACAACCCTTACTGGGGTGACATAAGACTTTATAGACCGAGGGTGACTTACCAGGGTCTACATGGGCTGGGGATGTTGGAGCACTATGGGGTGGACAGAGACCTCCTCCAGCAGCTTGTTGACCTGTGCCTAACACATCACACAGGCCGAGGGGAATGCATCACAGTGGATACCATGGGATGTGTTGTCCTAGGTGTACTAGCCACAGGTACATCACACAGCACAACCGGGGATATCATGGATATCTCACAGGCATCTGCATCCAGAGTATTGCACCAGTTCACAGATGCCATGTCAACACATGCTAGTGAGCATGTACAGGTCCTCCACATACATGATTAGTGGAACAGCAATATGAATCTGTTCAACCACATGGATGAGTACCCTGGGGTACTGGGTGCTATAGCCTGTACACGTAGCACCACCTGGGGAGCAGGGTAGGGCCTACAGTTAGTGCAGGGGCATACCCTCCAACAGCTAGGCCCTATGCGATGGCCAGGGCATGAGATTGAATGTGTGTGCTCTCTGCCCTGGAAGCTGTGATGTGTCCGATATATGGTGTCTAACACAGCTGTAGCACATCAATGCCTATGTGGACATCCCCTGCAGTCTCCTAGTGGGGGATGCTAGGTAAATACTGGTGTAGTGGCTTATAACACCCATCAGCAATGCAAACACACCTGAACACTCACACCATACTGAGGCGGATGCACAGGCAAGACATATACATGTGCATGTGTTTGGGATGCTCGGTTCACAGTTCTGGTATCCAGACACATCTGTTGGGGCTCTGCAGTATTCACAAGCTACATACATACATGTTGTTATGTTATTTGCTATGCTACACAATGTTAACCTGCAGTAACAGTTACAGCAGGAACAGCATAGAGCAGGGCCACACCGCCCAACACTACTGCCAAGGCCTGTACAGGCACAGTGTGACTTGGTGAAGGAACTACCTGAGTAGGGCACAGTCGGTGACAGCCCATGCACAGTATGACCTGCCCTTGGCAAAGAGGCAACACACAGCATATGCATTGACACAGTAGGTACCCACGGATTTCCCCTCTCTGACCCGCACACAGTACAATGGATGCCAGACATGACAGTACCTGTGCTCGGCCATGTATGGGAGGTGCACTGTGTGCATCCAACATAGGCAGCACTCCAGTACCATTCTCAACACAACCAGGGTATGTCTATTGACCTAACAAGTGGCGGATGTATTAGAATGTGTACTTACCCATTGCGCTGGTATGTATGTGAGCATACAAGTGACTGTGGTGGCCAAATGTTAGGGCAGCAGACAGTAAACATCCATAGTGGCACCATGACCTCTGCAGCACATACGGGGGGGTCACAATTGTAGCCTGTAGTACACAGGGTGTCCTACCCACTGCAGATTATGGGCTGACCATCATGTGTGTCCGTACAGCCCACACACGTTCCATACAGCTGGACAGATGTGGACCAATACAGATACGATGGCCTATGGATATGCCCAATGACTGACCCCAACCCCGTATGACACACACGGATGACAGCAGGCCAGGCTGTTTGATGTAGGATGTGTAATCGGACGTCCAACACCATTGTGCTGGTAATTAATGCTGGGAACTGACGTACCCTGGTATCCCTCCAACCAGCAATTTAGGTAGGTCCACACACTGACATGGAGTACCCGGCAGACCAGTACAGTAGCAGCAGATGTGTACAACTGTTGGCTGTGCCCCCGTCACACCTACACATGTGAGAGTCATGCGCACCACCCACGGTGCTGTGTAGGACTGTGGTTGCATGTCCCCCCACGCTATACAGACATGTAGCAACTGTCAATGCCACATGACCATTAACTACCCTGCAGACACAGCATGTCACCTGTCTGTGTAGAACAGAGGGGTCAGCAACACAGTACTAACTATCTGGACATGTGACACATGCAATACAGTTAACCATACTTTGCATGCTCACACACATGACGGTATTGTCAGTCTACAACATGCGCAACAGTCATACTGGGCATGCTCACACACTGAAATACAGGACGGCCAGGCATGCACACACCAGTGGTCCGGATATATCTGCCAGTACATTGCTAAATTGTTGGATGGATGTGTATAGGGTGGTTCTTTGTTTGCGGACAGGCTGACGCCTTTGGATACAAACCGGGTAAGGCACAGTCCAGCAGGTGGGAGCTGTTGTGCGTGGGTTTGCACAGTGTTAAGCACTGCTGACCTCTGGTCACAGCACCTTATACACGTTTACACTCCACATTTCTTTGACAGGGCACTACTGGCATACTGGTAGACAAACACGCTTACAGCCGCTAGCTCTCCGACATTTCCGCTTACATTTGTCATTCACGCTGGGTGTGTGCGATCCCTTGTGATGTGTATTACATCGGACTACATAACTACAGTATCGGGTATGTGTAACCATTTTGCGATGGCAGCCGTTTGACTGTACGGACTCAGCGGCCTGTCCAGTGACGTAATCATATTATATGCGGGTTCCTCATATGATCTGCTCCCATCTGCCTGATACATGGGAACCGATACTCTGAAATGCTGACATGTGACTTGAGTTTGTTAACGCAGCTGTCTGCTGAGTCATGCTACCGCATACCAACTGCACGTTGACCACCTTTCAGATTGCACGACGGGAAACTGTAGGAGTGACACCTTTCTCACTTTGCATGGGACAGTCCCTCATCACACATCACATGTGACAATACCAGAACTCTCCACCAATTGGGGATACATTTCTGCAGAATCAGGGACAGGTCATGAAAAACAGGGACACTTTTACAAAAGTAGTGCTATTAACTTGACACATTGACAGAATCAGAGCATATGACATAATACACATATTCTGATGTAACAGTTGTTTATAACTCTTACTTATTGTCATTAGTCAGTAAGTGTAATTCACCACCTTTCCTTCAACAGCCACTACATTTAGGAGGGATTAAGAAGGACACAGTTAGACTTTCAATCAAACTCAGGGACGTACCTGACATTCAGGGACAGTTGAGTGGTATGGACAATACTCTAGCCATTGCAACTGTCCTGATTAGGGGACCTTCTCATGTTGTAGGTGTCTGTACTGGTTGCTTGTTACAGGTCTTGTATACCTGACATGTCGATATGTCATATATAGTAGTATAAGCAACTATACTGCTGCTAGACTACGCTTTGATTTGCTCCAATATGTATATTTCTGTACTATGCATGGCTGTAAGTATGTCCTACAGAGCAGGTTCCACTTTGGCCGTTCAGACTGGTGGTGGCCCTATATGTAGAGCTATCACATGTGTCGAGGCAACACATACCCACAGCATTCCTCTCAACTGTCCCTGCTTTTCAGGGCCGTCCCTGATTTTGAATCAAATTTTAACTCTGTCCCTCTTAATCCCTCCTAAAACTAATGACGTTTGGAGGAAAGGTGGTGAATTACACTTAATGAATAATGACAATAATTAAGAGTTACAAACTTCTTTTACTTCAGAAAATGTGTATCAATTCATATGCTCTGATTCTGTCAATGTTTCCAGTTAATAGCTCTAATATTTTAAATGTGTCCATGATTGTCCTTGTGTTTTCTTGACTTGTCCGTGATTCTGTTGAAATTTGTCCCCAATTGGTTGAGAGGTCTGACCCACAGCCAGTAGTACAAGGATGACCTCCACGGTTTGCATACGTTAAGGTTATTCATGTAGCATTATAATTGATAATACTGTTTCCTATTACATGTAGCTGTTACTGATACAACAAATTGATGTCTGACACCACTACACACACTATATAGCCTCCATTCCCAAACTCACAGGCCCAGATCTCTCAACCAATTGGGGACAAATTTCAACAGAATCAGGGACAAGTCAGGAAAAAATCAGGGACAATCAGGGGCACTTTTAAAATATTAGTGCTATTAACTTGAAACATTGACAGAATCAGAGCATATGAATTAATACACATTTTCTGAAGTAAAAGAAGTTTATAACTCTTAATTATTGTCATTATTCATTAAGTGTAATTCACCACCTTTCCTCCAAAAGTCACTAGTTTTAGGTGGGATTAAGAGGGACAGAGTTAAAATTTGAGTCGAAATCAGGGACGTCCGTGAAAATCAGGGACAGTTGAGAGGTATGCACAGGCCATATGCCATAACTGTCATTTTGCAAGACACAACTGCCCAGACGGGTGTGTCCCTCGCAGGCGTACGGGTGTTTAACCTCTTCTATTATGCTATCATCTACCTGAAGTGGTCAGCAACTTATGCACTTTCCGTCAGTAGCAGAACTCACATACCAATGGGTGTGACTGAACACCGTATCAAGAACAATGCATAACACCCTGCGGGACACATTTAGATGATTGGATCTATTAACCAGACACATTCACAGTCACAGAACATATGTATTCATTCACGTTTGTCGAGGTACATGCTGCTTATGACTCATACATGTTGTCATCTGTCATTACCTGTATTCCGCCACCTGCTCACCTAATATCAGTAGTTCTGGCAGTGTTTATTTGGACTTTGTTACATTCTGATACATAACTATGGACGTCTATGCTACTCAGGTACATGGCTCTGTGTAGGTCTCTATGTATTCCCTGATGGTTTACAAACTATCCGGTAGATGTGCTCTTCAGGTTTGGGAGGTGTAGGCATATGCTATGCCCACATAGGAATATTAATGACTTCCACTGGGCGGGCCTACTACATCTGTGCCAACCAGCACCTGCACACTTAAGCCCATTAATGCATACCCATGGTCCACCTACCTGGCACCCCTCTACAGCAGTCATGACAAATACTTACTGCGAGCGCAGCTGGGGTATGAACACACCCCTACACATTGCCCACTCTCCCTATCTTGGGACACATGTCGTACGTTTTGTCAACCCATGTATTATCACACTTGCACAATCTACTGTTCCATGTACACCTATATCCTGCTCGTATTAGCGTCGGCAGATTCTTTCATACCTGACTTTTTGGGGTCCCACAAGAGACACTGTTATCCATGTTTAAAGTGTAGACCTTGCAGAACTCTCCCACTGGTCCTTTCCTACCGGTGTTTTGGACAGCGGCAGTGTATTGATCTGTATTGCCTGTCTGTATGTCTGTCCGGCCTAGTTGGGCGATGTGGGGGGTACAACGTTTCTTTATTGGACCTCCCAGTCACAAAAGCCCGGGCTGTAAATATGTTATCCCTAATTGCTGTGAAGTAACCTATTTATGTGAATGTGTATATCTACACTGACATATAGTTTGTTTTGTGTGTATGTGTATATATCACTACCTGCTGTCTGTGTATATATATCTATCTATATATATCCGTAGTATATCCTTGTGTGTGTGTGTGGGTGTGTGTATATATGTGTATGTAAATTATTATAGCTATGTGTATATATACGTTTTTATCTATATATACATCTGTGTGTTCGTTAACCTATACATTTCCCCGACATGGACACTTACACATGCGTATTGGTTTTATCCCTGCTTCAACAGCATACTATTGCCTTAGTCATTCTGACACCGACACTTCACTCCAGTGAACTTGTGCTCAGTATATTGCACGTTATGCAGCGGACAGATGTCGCAGGTTTTTCATGTCTGGGGTGCCGCTGCTAACTGGGTTGTGATAGTGTCATTTGACCTATTCCTCGTATGCGCAGCCTATTATTCCTGCTACTGTGTTTGTTTCTGTACACATTCATATTATTACTGTTGATAGGATGTGCGTATGTGTTACTGTGACTGTACATCGACAAATTGTTGTCTTCATGTAGTTGTGTCTTTCTGCTTTTCCCGGTTTGGGGTTGTCACAGCAGAACTCCGTTCCACTCATGGGTGGCGTATAGGTTTTACGTGCCAGGCTGCCAGACCTGATGCGCAGTGTCCGACAACGATACGCCCATTCACGCATGTCTCCACGCAAATGATGCTCTATCTGGGAATCGCAACTACGTACTAGCTAGGGTTACCACCTGTCCCACTTTGTGAGGGACAGTCCCTCTTTGGGCAGTTGTGTCCTGCGAAAAACTGATAAAATGGCAGATGTCCTGAGATTTTTGTACGGAAATATTTCCTAAGTTTTCTTTCATAGTTTCATAAAACAGTTATTTTTTATCTGAAACACCTAAATGTTATATGAAATAGCATAAGCAACTCAAATGCTACACGAATAAGCTTTTATTTTGGCAAAAAGGTGAAGTTCTATCCTTTGTACTGGTCATGGGTATGTTTTGTCCTGCAAATCTGACATTTCTACAGAAAATATCCCACTTTTAGCATTTGAAAAGGTGGTAACCCTAGTACTAGCTGACCTCCACGGGCCGCTCCATTGCACCCGGCGCAACATACACTGTCACTCCTGTGTCCATACTCGCATATCCATGGTTTCTCCTGCACACCCGTGTTGAGTTTCCCCGCATAACAGACATTATACACCTGATATCACAGCCATGACACACCTATACACATTGCCCTCTCATGAGCGTTGGGGCCCTACACACATTTTGTACCGCCTCGTGTATTCACAGGCTCACCATCCATTCATATTTGCACATACGTGCCTTTCCTGGTGTTATGGATTACGAACGATTTGTGTGTTACAAGTATAGGTGGTCGCAACATGTCCTACATTCCGTCTGTTTACAATGTTGACGTAGCACTTCAATGATGTTATGGCCACTGGTATAGCCCTGCCTCTGGTGTGGAGTGCTCTACCCACACTTGTGCAGCTTTATGTGACATACACTGCGAGCACTTCATAATTCCTAACTTGCTCTGGATTCCCTTCACAACCCTTAGGTTTGCTTTCGTCTTTCAGCATTCCTAATATATATATATATATATATATATATATATATATATATATATATGTGTGTGTGTGTGTGTGTGTGTGTATAGATAGATATGTAGCTATATAATTGCATATTTCTGTTATGTCTGTGCATATTTCTCTATACACACATCTATCTAACTATATATATATATATATATATATATATATATATATGAAAGTTACAGCTGTGGAAGACAACATACATTTGCTATGCTAATAGCTGCGTACACCCGCGCAGGCCCACTTGCATCTACTTATTCTGAGTTACATATGTTTACAGGCACGTCTTTAGGATTACATGTGACTTATTCCTTATGACAGTACCACTTTGGTGGAATCCAGTTAATGGACCCATGTGAACGCGGTCACCTTTACATGTATAACTGTTGGCTTTACAGCACAGAGGCATTCATTACACAATTAATATGTGCTATAGTCGTACTTGCACCGGGAATGCCTTTACGTTGGGCGGATGCTGTAACCACTGCACTATTTGTGTTCTGGTTCATTTATATGTATACCCATGGTTCATAGCTACTCTGACATATGCCTCACCGCTTCCCTTACACAGCAGACATCCATTCTCCTGCTGGAAAAACTGCAGTACTACAATTAGGACATTCCCTGTTTCCTACTGCTCACTGTCTACTCACTCCAAGGATATTCATAACCCCTACGCTTATAGTCCTCGCACATACGTGTGTTTACTTGTCAGGGTTTTCATGTGCTGGTCCGGGTTTAGGCTTGGCCAACTGGTGACTAGCACTGCCCTGGCACTGTTCAAAGATCAGATGTAGCACATGGACAGAGTTAGTCCAGAGTTTAACATTCTACCTGTGTTTACAGACGCAGGTGTTTGGGCACCTCTGACCACATTATTGGGTCGGCGCTACATAATTTAGGGCAGGGAGTGGTTCCACTACATAATGCAGGTTGGGGGGGGTGGTTTCCCTTCCCATTTGACTATTTCATTCATTTATACATACAATGAATATTATTCTGGACATCCGTTATGAAATCACTACAGGTATGCAATAGTCTTGTCAACAGCTGGGACAGTTGGTTGGTCTACTTCTATGTATGGACCTCCCTGATACTCGGGGACTCTTGTCTACAGTGACAGGGACAAGGCTATGACAACTCAGGGACAATCATGGACACTTCTACCATATTAGTACTATTAACTTGGAACATGTTGACAGATTCGTAATACTACTAATTGTCTGCAGTTAAATGCATCTAGTACTCTTCATTGTTGTAAGTAGTCATTCTCATTCAACACAAAGGGCACTGGCTTTGTGAGTTATTGAGGGTCTGGCCAGTTATTGTGTGAATGCTCTGACCATTGGTATCGTTGACATTGTCATATGTACGAGTGTGCTGTATTCCGGTGACTAGGGTTGGCACCTTTTCAAATGGCCAAGATGGGATATTTTCGGAACATACCAGGTTTTACAAGCCGACACATACCCACGGTCAGTACAACGGATAGGACTTTACTTATTTGCCTACATTAAAGCCTATTGTTGTAGCGGTTTATTTGCTTATTCTGTTTCTTGTAACATTTAGGTATTGTAGATACTGCAATAATTATTTTCTGCTACTATTAAATAACATATGGGACATGATTATGTCCTACAATCCCAGGACATTTGCCATTTGCAATGTCTTCTGTCAGGGCACAACTGTCCAATGATGGACTATCCCTCGCAAAGCAGGACAGATGAGAACCCTACTGCGGACACCAGATTGTTTGGCCCAACACATAGCCACAGTCACTGCAGGTTTAGAACAGTCATTTGTTTCCTAGCTGTAAGCCTTATACCTTTGGCACTTTTGTTGTTTGCCTGTTTCTTGTACTAATTACGTTTATTCTATCCTGACGTGACCGCTTTCGGCAACTGTTACATGCAGTATGGTGCACAGTTATTCCCTACGGTCACAAGACATTTGGCATTGTACCATTGTTGGTCAGGTCACACCTACACACACATTAATTGTCCCTCACACAGTGGATCAGGGGTATCCTGTTTACGTCAGTGCCTTCATCAACCTTATACCATGTGCCACTATGCTGATGTGTGCAATATATTCTCCCGCTTATTCGTGTCGGGACACGTGCGTCACGGGCAGGTGTTTGATCCTGGGTAGTAGGTTATATGTGACCATTTAGGGCTGGACAGTGTCATGCACCTCTAATGCACATTCCAACTTGTGTCCAGATATCTACAGGACTGGACTTCGTGTCTTCCATTCTAATGTTTACACAGGTTACGTATCCCATGAGGGATATCCCAAAAATTGGACCAGTCCATAACAAGACGAATACCGAACATTTTTCTGGCTTTACGAAAATGTGCTGGGGTGTTTACATGCAAGGGATACATAGTGTGCAATCCCTCAACTGCCTAGGGTGACACTACCAACTACATATGCGTAGTGGTCACTATGTGTAGCTGTGGCTGCACCAAACCAGTAGGCCAAGTATGGCTAGATTTGGTGGATGTTCAGGTAAGGGAGTGGGTTGTGTGATGTGGAGGGGATGCTGGGTAGTCCATTATGCATCCAGATGTGTTGCATTTGTTATGGCCAGTTCCATCAGGACCAATCTGTGGGTATGTGCCGGTGACATGTCTATATATTTGTATTGCACATTTCAATATTCATATGTTTGTGGGATTGTGTTCTACAGTATGGCCTGTCTGGTTGTATTGCAGCTGTTTATACATGTGTTTCTTTCAGCTTCACCTGCTGCTCCCTTATACACCTCCGGTTCACCTATTCTGCATACGACACAGTATTGCCTTGGAGGATTGTACCATTACCCATCCCCCCACACACACAGATTACTCATACCCCATACATCACTGCTTTGGTTGTTGGCCCATGACACGGCCAGAGTAACACATTGAATACCCTACATGTGTCGTGTACCTGTATGGTTGTGTGGACTACCCTGCCATGTTTGCTTTCCACATGCTATACCTCACGCACATAAGTACACGCCCATACTTAACTTTCATTACATGGTTGGTATACCTGGGTACTACCCGTTAAACTGTGACACATCCTGACAAGTTCGGCTTGTACCGCTGATTTCCGGATTTTGGCAGACTATTCTACTCATTGGTAGGATACCACCTTTTCCTATGTCCAGGATGGGATATATTCCGTACACATATCTGACTGTACTGGACAACACATCCCCACAGTCGACGGTACGGATAATACTGTTCCTTTCAGCCTACATGTTTCCTTATTGTTGTAGCTGTTTATATGCTCCTTCTGTTTCGTTTACATGCTTATTCTATTTCCTATCACATTTGGTATGTGAAATGCGGACATACCTTTTGTATGTGACTATTACATGCCTTGTGGGATATGATTCGAACATACGGTCGCTAGATATGTACATTTATCGTGTATTTTGTTATGGACACATCTGCCCAGCTGTGTACCCTCCCTCACATTATGGGTCAGCTGGTGACCTTCACCATTGGGCTGGACGTACCTACTGGCGGCTCGCTAACATATGATGCGTTTCACTTCCACTTGGTATAGCTATCTACACTGCATTGGACTATGGCCACACGGTCTTCCATGTCATTTGTTCATGGGATAGGGACCCGTTATTCCCTACCGTGCATTTGTGTTTGCTTCTTCATTTTGTGTTCATAGGTACTTTCTTGCATGCTTTGCATACGTTTCAGTATCCACAGACACAGACAGATGTGATTACTATCTTGCAACTTGTTATATGCAAGCATTTTAGGTTGCACATCGACAGCTGGCATTTCCACGCCTCTGTGCAGCACTTTGACACGCCCTATGCACTCGCGCTCCTTTCCTGTGCACGTGGCTGTGGCGGCAGTGCGCCTTCATTAATATGCATTTGGAGCTACTGCGCCATCTTCACACCGCACTGTCAGTGCAAGCCTACCGCCGTCCTTGCGCCAAGCTTCATGAATCCCGGGGATAGACTGTAAAAAACCTGAAATGTTAAGATTTTTCTAGAAAATGAAATTACTATGAGAAAAATTGAATAAATAATAAAGGAAGAAAAGGAAGAATCAGCAGCAGAAAAGATGGATTAGGTTATGAATATTATAACGAGATGGATAAAAATGAAAAAAATGAATATTCTGTAGAATATTAATTGAATGGATAGAGAAAGAAATAACAGGTGGAAGGATATGTGGTGGAGTAATTCAGTTTGTATGATAAAAAATGAAAGAAAATCTTATGACAATTGGGAACCAATAACATTGAGAGGCATAGATTGTAAAATCTGCAGAAGGTTTTAGATGAAGTTATATGAGAAGTGTTATTTAGAATCAAGAGGAGCAAGAAGAAGGACATGTTAAATAATGTTAAAAATATTAAAGAAGACAAGAAAGTAATGTTAGGGTCTATATTATATAAACGAAGCATTAAAATGTCGACTCACCTTTGATTGACCCCTATTTCTCGAAATTGCACAACATCAAACCCTCAAATCATCTATTTCTTTCTAAGGGAAAGAAATCAGTAGCCCAAACACACACACCGCATTATAACAAACACTATTAATGTGGGGGGCTTTGCCCCACACCCCCCAATGTGGGGGGATGTGACCCCACACCCTCCCAACTATATATACTAACTCTGAGATCATGCTACAGTCGGAAAAGGGCAGATTTAAAAGAATGGCCAACTGATTTATTTCCATTGGAAAGAAATCGATGATTTGGCCATTTGATGTTGTGCAGCTTCAAGAAATAGGGGTCGATCAAAGGTGAGTCGACATTTTTAATGCTTCGCTTATATAATATAGACCCTAATGTTAGTGACATGATGTGGTAAAGGCTTTTGATAAGTTAGTTATGACGTGATATGTAAGATTCTAGAGAAATATGGAATAGGAGATAAAATGTTGAATCTTATAAAATATGCAGTGAAATGTTATTGAAAACAGTTGTGGTAAATAGTTGGATGGGAGGAAAGATAAACATTGGGAGAAGAATTAAATACAGATGTCCATTAAGTAAGTATCTGTACTGGTAACGAATGCAATAATTCAAACATGTATGTCTAAAATGAAAGAAGCAAAATGGGAGATATGAAAAGGAGTTATAATACAGATTTGAATGTTATATATAGATGATTTAATGATTATGGTAAAACATAAGATATACATGAGTGAAGTGGTATTACAAGTGAAGGAATTATTAAAGAAAGCTGGAAAACAGTTACATTAGACAAAAAGCAAAGTGCCCGGTGAAACTGAGAAAATAAGTGGCCTATGTTATACTAGGAAGGAAATGCATTAGGAGTGACATTTGGAGAGTATGAAATTGCAATAAACAAAGAAGAAATGTGTTGGTAGAAATAGAAAAGATACTCTCATGGCAGCTCTCATTTAACGAAAAAGTATATATAATAAATATGTATGTATTAGGGGAAACTAGCATATTTAGGGGCATGTACATGTTTCCAGTAAAATGGGAAAAGAAACATTAGAAATACTTTTTTTTTATTTTATTTAGGAAGCAAGATTGGATGTAGTGAAAAGAAGGGTGATATACAATAAAAAGAAGGATTTTTGAATCTAAAGAAAATCCAGTAGTGTAATGGGCATCTATGCATTTTTTCTGGATAATAAAGAAAACAAAAGAGAGAGAGTTACAAATGATGGGGAACATGTTACATGTAAGGTATGAAGATGTATGGAAATATGAATGAGGGAAAAGAAGTTGTAAACAAGAAAAGATGGAAGGAAAAAAATAAGAAAGCACAATACAATTATAGAAAGTGAAAATTAATGAGATTGATGAAAACAAGAAATTATACTATAACAATATTATAGAGAAATACTAGATGGTGTATCCTTGGATGGAATTAAAAGATGTAAACATGTTATAAAGATCAGAATGAAAATGTTTGAGGATTTTTATCAAGCAGAGGATTCCCTTTGAAAAATGTTGTTGAATAAGTTACCAGTTGTTTTGGAATCTGGCCCCAATGTAAGCCTGTTTATAGATAGGACTTACACCAAAATAAGCCACTTACACCAAGAGAAAGTCTTTTGGAATATGGCCCATTGTCTTTTCGTGCTCTGGGATCACTTACATCCACCTGAGCTACCGCTAGCTTAGGTAAATGGGACTTCAGTTTAATGCTTCATCCAAAAGATGGCACACTCAAAAGTGCAGCACCCCCTGTATTCCACACTGCAATGTCAATATTGGAAAACTGATCCCAGTACATGGGACAGGAATAGAATCCACAGCCTTCTAATCTTACGGAATCAAAGGAAAGCATGCCACCTATTGAGCCACTGACACTGCAATCATTTAACTCATATAGTATTTACACAGAGCTTGACGTACATCTGAAAATCAAACTTACTAGTTTAGACAAATATGCTTCTAAACCCTAAACCATCCATTAAATGAACAAAAACAGAATAAAAATTACACATTACCTTTTAACTTATTTTAGACATGTTTGACACTTTAATTTGAAATGGGGAAGAACATTAACAAAATTTCACATCCAGATGAGCCATGACTGAAATAATTGGTTCCAGCATGCATCCATTATGGTACCGACTGTTTTCATTCATTCATAAACTCTTTGACCATCATTTTTAGGTTGAGATAGTACTTAGCAGTGCTATCTTTGTCATAAATGAATGGCTTCACACAATCTCATTTGATCAGAGCACACACACACACACACACACACACACACACACACACACACACACACACACACACACACACACACACACACACACACTTCCCTCTCTTTAGATATTTACACCAGTTCTTAGGTTCATAGGTTGGTACTAGGCTATTGGCCCTAGGGCCTATACAAGCCTAGCCATAACAATTCCCTGGCTATTTCTTCCCACACTATTTACTTCCCTGGACTCCTATCTAGCAGGGCGACTGACATGATCCCCGGGGAGAATTTCCTTTCTCCCATCCAATCGTCAAGGTTCCTTTTGAAGAGGGCCAAAGAGGCACCCTGCTTGACATGTATGGGCAGTCTGTTCCAGAGTCTGGGGAGTCACTGGGTCAGGAACCTATCCCTCCAGCATGTTTTGTTTATTGTGATGACAAGGTTTAGATCCCTGGAGCGTGTGGCTCTGAGGGATTGGTATTTCTTTAAGTGTAGCATGTCCAACAGCTCTGTGTTTGACATGGCCTTGTATGTTAAGCAGAGATCATCTCTGAGTAGACGATATGTGACAGAGTATAGCTGGAGTTTTTTAAGGTGGTCAGCGTAGGGCATCTGTTTAGGCCTGTGATTCTTTTAGTAAGGTATTTCTGTGGCCTTTCCAGTTGTAGCAGATGTCTTGAGAGGTACATACCAAATGGGGCATTGTATTCTATAATGGGTCTAATGAGGGATGAGTACAGTGGGACAATATCCTCCTTTTTTCTGCATGAAAAGCCCTTAGTGATGAGATGTGCCACATAGAAGGATTTCCTGACTGTTGTGGTGATGTGGTTATCGAAGGTGAGACCACTGTCCACCTGTGTCCCTAAGTCTCTTATCATACTTTTGGTGTTTAGTGTACTGCCACCTATGTGGTAATTTATAGGTACATGTTTTTTTCCCAAAGGGGATAATTATACATTTCTTGGCATTGAGCTTGAGCCCATGGCTCTGACACCAAGCATCTGTTTCTGTAAAGCCCTTTTGTAGAGTATCCACATAATTTGGGGATTCAATAACAGCTCCCAGTTTGCAGTCATCTGCGAACTTTGTTAGCCAGAGTCCCTTAGTGTTGTCCTGTACTTCAGAGAAATAGATGCCAAACAAGAGCGGTCCCAGAACTGAACCCTGAGGTACTCCACTTGTCACTTGTCTGGAGCTGGATTTGGAGTCGGCTACTTTTACAGTGTGGGTTCTGTCAGTAAGCCAGCTGGCAACCCATCGAGTGACGTAGGGATTAATGCCCAGCTTAGTAAGTCTTTCTCTGATTCCAGAGTGGGGGATGGTGTCAAAGGCCTTGGCGAGGTCCAGATAGGCTGTGTGGACCACCTTACCCTCGTCCACGGCTCTGGAGACTGATTCGAAGAAGTCAATCAGGTACAGGAGACAAGATCGGCCCTTCACGAACCCAAACTGGATGGGGTCCAGTGTTTGAAGGTTGCCAATGTCTTTGTTTATAAGTTCCATGATAACACGTTCCATGGCCTTGCAGATCAGGCTTGCCAGACTGATGAGGCAGTAGTTCCTGGGATCCAAGGTGGATCCCCTCTTGTGGAGTGGGATAACTGTAGCTTTGTGCCACTCAGTGGGCACAAAGCCTGAGGTGAGGCTATGATTAAACATGACATTTAGGTGAGGTGCCAGTTCATTTTATAGCTCATGTAATACACAGCCTGGGATGTCATCTGGTCCCATGGATGCTGTATTCTTAGCTTTGGAGAGTGCGTTTTTTACCTATGTGGCCATTATTACCGGAATTTGGCAATCTTCCAGTATTGAGATGGGCCGTTTAGGGGGTGAGAGGGGGGTGAAGTTGGCACTGAATCGATCTGCCTGGATATTGGCAATATCCTTGGGATCAGTATATTTAATGTCATTCTGTTGAAGCTCAGAGCAGATATGAGCATTGTCATTTAGATTCTTGACATAGTTATAGAATGCCTTGTGGTTGTCTTTGGAATCTTTGGCAATTTTATTTTCATAACTAGCTTTGAAGGATTTTATGAGGGATCTCAGCTTCTTACTGAGGCTGGTAAGGGAGTTTTTGTATCTTGGGATTTTCTTCTTTTCTGCAACAGTTTCTTCCTTTTGTTGTAAAGTTTGTTTATGGCAGTGGACCACCGGATTGGCTTCCTTTTTTTGGAGGAGAGCATCTTAGTTCTATTTGTGATGGCACGATTCATGCATGAGTGGATGTGTTCGTACAGTGCCTTAGTGTAGGATTCAGCAGTTGAACTTTCAGTTCCTGTCTGCATGGGTGTCATGAAGTTTGTCACCTCTGACTTGATTAGCATGAAGTTGGCTTTGGAGAAGTATTTTATGGAGGTTTCCTTACTGGGGGGGGGATGTGGATGTTAAGGGTGATTAGCTTATGGTCAGACCTGACCAACGAGGGGGTAACCATAGGTGTGGAGCATCGATTTCCCATGTTGGTAATGACTGGGTCAAGGATACTGGAGCCCCTGGTGGAACTGTGGATTAGTTGATCCAGGGCATTGGAATTTATGAGTTCCAAGAACCGTTGGGCAAAGGTGTTGGTACTCGAGTAGTTTTCCCAGTTAATGGCAGGGTAGTTGAAATCACCCAGTATTAGGTTGTTTGGCTGTATCTTAATATTTTCCAGTATGTTTAGAAAGGTGTAGTGAGAATCTTGGGGCATGGTGGGGGATCTGTAGCAAGCTACAATTTGGAATGCAGTCTTACCTAGTGTTAGTTGCACCTGGAGAATTTCAGATGCATTGTGTTGGGCAACTAGCCTGGTGGTGTGAAAATCCTTGGTGAATATGGACACTCCTCCACCTTTAGTGTTTCAGTTCTGATTTGATGCTGAAAAGTGTAGTAAGAGTTGTAGCCTGGTATTGCAGGGGTGCTCTGTGGAGCCTTGAACCAGGTCTCAGTTACTGCACAGATATCGATGTTCTCCATTTTTAGGAGTGCCTCGAGAGTGCATTTTGAGGTTTAGACTTCTAGCATTGAGTAGCATTACCTTCAGAATTTGCATTCTTGTACCTGTTACGGTGGTGGTTTTGTCCTTTGAACTTTGCCTAAAAAAGGCACTATAGGAGTGGCAAGAGCCTTAGCCAGTAACCTGAATCCCAGGGGCGACAGGTGCAGACCATCTCTGGCAAAGCATCATGGTCTGTCGATCATGTCATTCCAGGCAGACAGATACTGGATCCCCTTTGAATGACACCAGAAGCTTAGCCAATTGTTGAAGTCAATAATTTTGTCCTTATATTGTGGCATCATTCTGGGTGAAGACAGGATGCTACTCAGGGCTAGGGGCATACCTGCCTGGGCCATATGATCCAAGAGCTTTTCCATATCTCTCTTCATGTAGTCCAGGGAGGTACGTCTCAAGTCATTCACTCCGACATGGACAATGACAGATTCATATTTGTACTTGTTATGGAGTGACTTGAGTGCATGCGTTATGTTGCAGATCCTGGCACCCGACAGGCAGCTGACTGTAATTTTCTCCTTGTTCAGCCTGGTGAGTGGGACATCAATGTGCCTGACTATAGAGTCACCTATGACTAAAGTGTTAGGAACATTATCTTGCCTTAGGGGCTGTTGCTGGGTTGCAAACTGGTGTTGTGAGCTATGTGACACTTTGGTTGTGAATGGTGTTTGTTTGCATTTCATCTTCGGAGGTCCTTGTTGCTTGGGCAGGTTACAGTTAAGGGCTTCCACATATGTGGATTTAATGTTGCTATGTGTGGGTGTTCTGTGGAATTTGAATCAGTTAACATAGCTGCAAAAAGTCCCTGGCTAATTATACCTGTTATTTTTTATATGAGCCAGCTAATGGGGTGAGGACCATAAAACAAAGGTGAAAATGTACTGCAGAAACTAGGTATGATAACAGTATCTCTTCCACATGGAGTTTACATGCTGAAACCTTATACATTCATGCATCATTATATGCATCATTATATTCTATCAGTTTACATTTGCCAGCATATATTATTGTTGTATGCTTGGTTATACTACAGTTGTATAGCAAGTTGATTTTGAGTCATCTACTCATTTACCCTGGCACTGCTTTAATCGGAGTACATGCTTTGTCTCTTGCTGTCTGTTGTTATTTTGCCTCTTCTTGGTTTGTTCACTATGAAAACCATAAAATCTGTTAATCATTTAGCTAAATACCCTCAGTAGGTGTACTGTGACTGCTGACTTTGGTAATTGCTTCTGCTCATTGAGTAAGATTGCTGCTGCTTATTCTGCATCATACAATTACTGGTTTCTTCTTTGATGCGGTTGCTCCTGTTATTCAAATCCATAATCTTTTTAAGTTACTGCCTCTGTGGGTATCCAGATTTGTTAATTTATACTCCTGTGGTATAACTCTTGTGGTATAACAAGCATCTTAAGTAGATTATTTCACATTGCAACAAAAGTTAGCGTGTTGTTATATGTTAAATAGTACAGTAGTCTTATGGCTTTAATCTGCACCCATACCTACTGATTCCTATGCTGATCTTTTCTGAGACATAGTTAACACCTTAGAGATCTCTAATGCTTTTGAGCTGCGGTAGTCGCTGATGGTACGTGGACCATTCACTTGAATCCACTTTGGATCACATTGCCTTATATCACTGTCTATGTATTAATAGTTTATTTTCTTCATCTTAGGCAGTAACTTCTTTTAGCATCGTTTGCACCATTCATTGTTCTTCATAGGCAGCCCATATTGAGTTTAACCTGCAGACATACTGGTTCTTCTTCTAAAGTTATAGCTTCTTTTCACTTGTAAATGAATTAAGTCCAGATATCTGCCCTAAAGTCTTCTATTAGCTGCAGCCAGGCACCTCTGATTTGGATTTCTTTAATTTCATCTTTTTCTTTAGGTTCAGGAGATTTGTATTTAATTACTTTTTGGTATGGACCACCTTAGAGTTAATGAGCTGCAAAACACTATTTTAAACTGTAGTTTATGTTACTGTTATCTTGGTAGTATTCTTAGGGAGAAGAGTTGGCATAATGGTTAAGGTATTCAACTCCCATATACAAGATACATGGTTCGATCCTGAGCTCCGCCAATATCTGTTTGAAGTTGGCACATTTTCCCTGTGTCTCTGTGGGGTTCCTCGCACCTCTGAAAAACATGCTATTTCCATCTCAAACTCATCCTAAAATGGAGCTGTAGGCAGCAACACAGACTCTAGGTGGCTTCATATAAGGGAAGAGTTATGTAGAACAACTGCTTGGGGGGTCAACTGTGGTGTGCAGTAACCTCAAGATAGGAGAACATGGATCACAGACTGCATGTCATGACTGGGCTAGCCACTCAATGGTGTAAAAATTGGCTCTAGGTGATTTAATTGTGTTGACTAATGTTGCCAAAATGGGCACTAATAATTACTGGTGAAAAGTAGACTGAGGAGCCAGCCTATTCTGACATATGCCAAGGACCCATGTTAATGGTGGGAGGGGTGTATGTGCCCCTATTGGCCAGTGTGTGCCCGTCATAAAGTCCAGCATCCCTGGGCCAATAAACTACTGGCTGGTGTCCAGTTGCCCAGCTTGGGTTATCTGAGATAGCTCTGTTTAGTGAAAGCTGGGTATAAAGCCAGTCAACCTGCCAAACCTGAACTATGAATTGCTACACTTAATGTAGGTTCACTGACATGATGGAGCTTGGAAGTGGATAACATGATGGTAAGGTGGAGGCTAGACATCCTATGTATCCGGGATCCAAGATGGAAGGGCAGTGGGATCCAGAGACTGCTACTTAGGAGGAAGACAGGATAGAAATGGTGTGGGAATTGTGGTGAAGAAGAGGCATCAGAGGGCAGTGAAGCTTGTTGTGATGATAGGAGGTACTGCCAGCTATGCCAGAAGAAGTAGAGCAGTGGATGTGTAACATATGCCAGCACGGTTAGCTGGAATTTTGTAAAGAATTATATGTTATTTGAATATCAAACTGATTTGTACAGATGCTTGTGTTGGAAATGTATTTGTAAAGCAGTTTGTGTTACAAAATGTATAAACAGTGTGCCCTACTGGGCAGAAAAGAAATGCATATACATTACTGTAACTGTTGCAATGTATATATTGTAACAGAGAATACTAAAAGAGAAGAGGTTAATCTCAATCCACCTGACTTTGAGAAATAGTAAAATTAAATTACTGAGCCTAAGCCATAACAATGTTATCTCACAGTTCTGAAAGAAGCCAGAGATGCGATGTCTGTAAGAAGTATGGTTTATTAGCATCTTAGCAAGGGTGTGTGTGTGTGTGTGTGTGTGTGTGTGTGTGTGTGTGTGTGTGTGTGTGTGTGTGTGTGTGTGTGTGTGTGTGTGTGTGTATTATCGACAACTATGAGATAAATCCTGACAGCTTGCAGCAATTGTGAGTTGCATGGGAACCAGAAGTCAGTTGACCAGTTGTATGTGATTTCATGTTCTACAAAAATAATGTTTTAATATTAGAGGGAGACTGGAGTCTCAGGGCAGTCTGTTTCTTGGAACCTGACATAGAAGGATCCCTCACCTACTCCATCTTGCCTTGCTCTAGTAAGTGGCAATGGATAGTAATGCTCTGAATCAGTTTTGAAAATATAGTTAAAATAGTTAAGTATTGTTTTTTTCTGTAACTGTGTGAATCTTTCCAGCTGTGTTATTTTTAATATTTCCTGTGACTGAATCTCTGGAGTTTAAGGAAAATAGATATTTAGTATTTTTATGTTCTTTTATTATTTATTATTAAATATATTTAAAATTTTCATTGTGGCTGGTCTTTTAGAAAATATTTTAACCTTTGAAAGTAGTTATGTCTATTGGTGACACTGTGGCCACTCCTGAAAGTTTTACTGCTTGCTCAACATTACCATTGGTATTAGTATTAACTTCACTCAGTGTAATTGGATACCCTTTTAAGACTCTTATAGTAACTGACTGGTGGCAGTGAATATATCTGATAGTCTGGACAAAGTAGGTAGAGCAGATAACCCAGCCAGCCTTTCCCAGGTGTGTGTGTGTGTGTGTGTGTGTGTGTGTGTGTGTGTGTGTGTGTGTGTGTGTGTGTGTGTGTGTGTGTGTGTGTGTGTGTGTGTGTGTGTGTGAGTGTGGGTGTGTGTGTGTGTGTGTGTGTGTGTGTGTGTGTGTGTGTGTGTGTGTGTGTGTGTGTGTGTGTGTATATATATATAAAAATTAAATCTCAAAGAGCGTGTGTGTCAGCTACTGGGAGCAGGGACACGAGGCATTGGTTTCACAGAGAGAGTGGTAGAGGACTTGGCTTGTACACTCGGCTGAGGACTTAACTCTGTAGCTGTACCAGTGGGGAGTCTTATTGGGGAACTGGGGAGAGACAGAGAGATAAAACTGATTAAAGTGTAGCTATCATTTCTAAGTCTTTTGGATTAAGCACTTGGGCTTCAGACCAGTTGTTTTACATTAGGAAGGTTTGTGGCCTGCACTGTGGTGGCAGGACAGGTAGCTTACATCCTTCTAAGTTGGGAACTGCTGATTGAGAGCTCAGTGTCTGTTATTCTAAAAGTGTATTAGTTCTGGTTTAAGCACTTGGGCTTCAGGCCAGTTATTTTACGTTAAGAAGGATTGCGGTCTGCACTCTTGTGGGAGGAGAGGCTGGACTCTGCCCTTCTGAGCAGGGAATTTCTGGTTAAAGGCTTATAGTGCCTGCATATTCTAACTGTTTCTTACTGAAATTGGTACACCTTGTTTGTTGTAGCATAGACTAGATCCAGGCCTGCTGAATCTAGCTTTGTTTGTATGCTTGTTGTTTGTTTATTTCCCTGAAACGCTAATTCCACTTAAAACATGGCCTTTTAGCACTTCTGTGGATCCCTAGTGATATCTGCATTGCTTACTGTACTTATTTCCTTGTTTCACTTGAAAGAAAGTTACTGTTTATCATTTTTGCATTTAAGTTACCTGTAACACATTGCATTTAAGTTACCTGGCACTTGCTCACTAAAGCAATTATATAAGTCAGTTCTAAAAAATTAAAAGCACTACACCCTCACAAACTCCCCTTGAGTACCTTGTTCCCCACTGGCCCTTTTTTCAATTATAAAGGAATTCCCAATACTATTCTAGCATGTCCAAAGGTCAGTTGTCAATCTCCTCTCTGGTCCAGCTGGTGAATCTGGGAATCTTGAGGCAATGTTACAACTGCCTCATGTACACAGACAACCCTCTCCTCCTCCCAACAAATTCCAACACATGTGAGAGATGCAACCATATAGCCAAAGTGGAGGCTAAGCTCTCTCAACTCAGTACTGGCGTAACCAGTCAGGAGGAGAAGGAAACCACACTCACTACATTTCCAGTCTCACATTTGGTATGTGAAATGCGGACATACCTTTTGTATGTGACTATTACATGCCTTGTGGGATATGATTCGAACATACGGTCGCTAGATATGTACATTTATCGTGTATTTTGTTATGGACACATCTGCCCAGCTGTGTACCCTCCCTCACATTATGGGTCAGCTGGTGACCTTCACCATTGGGCTGGACGTACCTACTGGCGGCTCGCTAACATATGATGCGTTTCACTTCCACTTGGTATAGCTATCTACACTGCATTGGACTATGGCCACACGGTCTTCCATGTCATTTGTTCATGGGATAGGGACCCGTTATTCCCTACCGTGCATTTGTGTTTGCTTCTTCATTTTGTGTTCATAGGTACTTTCTTGCATGCTTTGCATACGTTTCAGTATCCACAGACACAGACAGATGTGATTACTATCTTGCAACTTGTTATATGCAAGCATTTTAGGTTGCACATCGACAGCTGGCATTTCCACGCCTCTGTGCAGCACTTTGACACGCCCTATGCACTCGCTCCTTTCCTGTGCATCGGCTGTGGCGGCAGTGCGCCTTCATTAATATGCATTTGGAGCTACTGCGCCATCTTCACACCGCACTGTCAGTGCAAGCCTACCGCCGTCCTTGCGCCGAGCTTCATGAATCCCGGGGATAGACTGTAAAAAACCTGAAATGTTAAGATTTTTCTAGAAAATGAAATTACTATGAGAAAAATTGAATAAATAATAAAGGAAGAAAAGGAAGAATCAGCAGCAGAAAAGATGGATTAGGTTATGAATATTATAACGAGATGGATAAAAATGAAAAAAATGAATATTCTGTAGAATATTAATTGAATGGATAGAGAAAGAAATAACAGGTGGAAGGATATGTGGTGGAGTAATTCAGTTTGTATGATAAAAAATGAAAGAAAATCTTATGACAATTGGGAACCAATAACATTGAGAGGCATAGATTGTAAAATCTGCAGAAGGTTTTAGATGAAGTTATATGAGAAGTGTTATTTAGAATCAAGAGGAGCAAGAAGAAGGACATGTTAAATAATGTTAAAAATATTAAAGAAGACAAGAAAGTAATGTTAGGGTCTATATTATATAAACGAAGCATTAAAATGTCGACTCACCTTTGATTGACCCCTATTTCTCGAAATTGCACAACATCAAACCCTCAAATCATCTATTTCTTTCTAAGGGAAAGAAATCAGTAGCCCAAACACACACACCGCATTATAACAAACACTATTAATGTGGGGGGCTTTGCCCCACACCCCCCAATGTGGGGGGATGTGACCCCACACCCTCCCAACTATATATACTAACTCTGAGATCATGCTACAGTCGGGAAAAGGGCAGATTTAAAAGAATGGCCAACTGATTTATTTCCATTGGAAAGAAATCGATGATTTGGCCATTTGATGTTGTGCAGCTTCAAGAAATAGGGGTCGATCAAAGGTGAGTCGACATTTTTAATGCTTCGCTTATATAATATAGACCCTAATGTTAGTGACATGATGTGGTAAAGGCTTTTGATAAGTTAGTTATGACGTGATATGTAAGATTCTAGAGAAATATGGAATAGGAGATAAAATGTTGAATCTTATAAAATATGCAGTGAAATGTTATTGAAAACAGTTGTGGTAAATAGTTGGATGGGAGGAAAGATAAACATTGGGAGAAGAATTAAATACAGATGTCCATTAAGTAAGTATCTGTACTGGTAACGAATGCAATAATTCAAACATGTATGTCTAAAATGAAAGAAGCAAAATGGGAGATATGAAAAGGAGTTATAATACAGATTTGAATGTTATATATAGATGATTTAATGATTATGGTAAAACATAAGATATACATGAGTGAAGTGGTATTACAAGTGAAGGAATTATTAAAGAAAGCTGGAAAACAGTTACATTAGACAAAAAGCAAAGTGCCCGGTGAAACTGAGAAAATAAGTGGCCTATGTTATACTAGGAAGGAAATGCATTAGGAGTGACATTTGGAGAGTATGAAATTGCAATAAACAAAGAAGAAATGTGTTGGTAGAAATAGAAAAGATACTCTCATGGCAGCTCTCATTTAACGAAAAAGTATATATAATAAATATGTATGTATTAGGGGAAACTAGCATATTTAAGGGCATGTACATGTTTCCAGTAAAATGGGAAAAGAAACATTAGAAATACTTTTTTTTTATTTTATTTAGGAAGCAAGATTGGATGTAGTGAAAAGAAGGGTGATATACAATAAAAAGAAGGATTTTTGAATCTAAAGAAAATCCAGTAGTGTAATGGGCATCTATGCATTTTTTCTGGATAATAAAGAAAACAAAAGAGAGAGAGTTACAAATGATGGGGAACATGTTACATGTAAGGTATGAAGATGTATGGAAATATGAATGAGGGAAAAGAAGTTGTAAACAAGAAAAGATGGAAGGAAAAAATAAGAAAGCACAATACAATTATAGAAAGTGAAAATTAATGAGATTGATGAAAACAAGAAATTATACTATAACAATATTATAGAGAAATACTAGATGGTGTATCCTTGGATGGAATTAAAAGATGTAAACATGTTATAAAGATCAGAATGAAAATGTTTGAGGATTTTTATCAAGCAGAGGATTCCCTTTGAAAAATGTTGTTGAATAAGTTACCAGTTGTTTTGGAATCTGGCCCCAATGTAAGCCTGTTTATAGATAGGACTTACACCAAAATAAGCCACTTACACCAAGAGAAAGTCTTTGGAATATGGCCCATTGTCTTTCGTGCTCTGGGATCACTTACATCCACCTGAGCTACCGCTAGCTTAGGTAAATGGGACTTCAGTTTAATGCTTCATCCAAAAGATGGCACACTCAAAAGTGCAGCACCCCCTGTATTCCACACTGCAATGTCAATATTGGAAAACTGATCCCAGTACATGGGACAGGAATAGAATCCACAGCCTTCTAATCTTACGGAATCAAAGGAAAGCATGCCACCTGTTGAGCCACTGACACTGCAATCATTTAACTCATATAGTATTTACACAGAGCTTGACGTACATCTGAAAATCAAACTTACTAGTTTAGACAAATATGCTTCTAAACCCTAAACCATCCATTAAATGAACAAAAACAGAATAAAAATTACACATTACCTTTTAACTTATTTTAGACATGTTTGACACTTTAATTTGAAATGGGGAAGAACATTAACAAAATTTCACATCCAGATGAGCCATGACTGAAATAATTGGTTCCAGCATGCATCCATTATGGTACCGACTGTTTTCATTCATTCATAAACTCTTTGACCATCATTTTTAGGTTGAGATAGTATTTAGCAGTGCTATCTTTGTCATAAATGAATGGCTTCACACAATCTCATTTGATCAGAGCGCACACACACACACACACACACACACACACACACACACACACACACACACACACACACACACACACACACACTTCCCTCTTTAGATATTTACACCAGTTCTTAGGTTCATAGGTTGGTACTAGGCTATTGGCCCTAGGGCCTATACAAGCCTAGCCATAACAATTCCCTGGCTATTTCTTCCCACACTATTTACTTCCCTGGACTCCTATCTAGCAGGGCGACTGACATGATCCCCAGGGAGAATTTCCTTTCTCCCATCCAATCGTCAAGGTTCCTTTTGAAGAGGGCCAAAGAGGCACCCTGCTTGACATGTATGGGCAGTCTGTTCCAGAGTCTGGGAGTCACTGGGTCAGGAACCTATCCCTCCAGCATGTTTTGTTTATTGTGATGACAAGGTTTAGATCCCTGGAGCGTGTGGCTCTGAGGGATTGGTATTTCTTTAAGTGTAGCATGTCCAACAGCTCTGTGTTTGACATGGCCTTGTATGTTAAGCAGAGATCATCTCTGAGTAGACGATATGTGACAGAGTATAGCTGGAGTTTTTTAAGGTGGTCAGCGTAGGGCATCTGTTTAGGCCTGTGATTCTTTTAGTAAGGTATTTCTGTGGCCTTTCCAGTTGTAGCAGATGTCTTGAGAGGTACATACCAAATGGGGCATTGTATTCTATAATGGGTCTAATGAGGGATGAGTACAGTGGGACAATATCCTCCTTTTTTCTGCATGAAAAGCCCTTAGTGATGAGATGTGCCACATAGAAGGATTTCCTGACTGTTGTGGTGATGTGGTTATCGAAGGTGAGACCACTGTCCACCTGTGTCCCTAAGTCTCTTATCACACTTTTGGTGTTTAGTGTACTGCCACCTATGTGGTAATTTATAGGTACATGTTTTTTCCCAAAGGGGATAATTATACATTTCTTGGCATTGAGCTTGAGCCCATGGCTCTGACACCAAGCATCTGTTTCTGTAAAGCCCTTTTGTAGAGTATCCACATAATTTGGGGATTCAATAACAGCTCCCAGTTTGCAGTCATCTGCGAACTTTGTTAGCCAGAGTCCCTTAGTGTTGTCCTGTACTTCAGAGAAATAGATGCCAAACAAGAGCGGTCCCAGAACTGAACCCTGAGGTACTCCACTTGTCACTTGTCTGGAGCTGGATTTGGAGTCGGCTACTTTTACAGTGTGGGTTCTGTCAGTAAGCCAGCTGGCAACCCATCGAGTGACGTAGGGATTAATGCCCAGCTTAGTAAGTCTTTCTCTGATTCCAGAGTGGGGGATGGTGTCAAAGGCCTTGGCGAGGTCCAGATAGGCTGTGTGGACCACCTTACCCTCGTCCACGGCTCTGGAGACTGATTCGAAGAAGTCAATCAGGTACAGGAGACAAGATCGGCCCTTCACGAACCCAAACTGGATGGGGTCCAGTGTTTGAAGGTTGCCAATGTCTTTGTTTATAAGTTCCATGATAACACGTTCCATGGCCTTGCAGATCAGGCTTGCCAGACTGATGAGGCAGTAGTTCCTGGGATCCAAGGTGGATCCCCTCTTGTGGAGTGGGATAACTGTAGCTTTGTGCCACTCAGTGGGCACAAAGCCTGAGGTGAGGCTATGATTAAACATGACATTTAGGTGAGGTGCCAGTTCATTTTATAGCTCATGTAATACACAGCCTGGGATGTCATCTGGTCCCATGGATGCTGTATTCTTAGCTTTGGAGAGTGCGTTTTTTACCTATGTGGCCATTATTACCGGAATTTGGCAATCTTCCAGTATTGAGATGGGCCGTTTAGGGGGTGAGAGGGGGGTGAAGTTGGCACTGAATCGATCTGCCTGGATATTGGCAATATCCTTGGGATCAGTATATTTAATGTCATTCTGTTGAAGCTCAGAGCAGATATGAGCATTGTCATTTAGATTCTTGACATAGTTATAGAATGCCTTGTGGTTGTCTTTGGAATCTTTGGCAATTTTATTTTCATAACTAGCTTTGAAGGATTTTATGAGGGATCTCAGCTTCTTACTGAGGCTGGTAAGGGAGTTTTTGTATCTTGGGATTTTCTTCTTTCTGCAACAGTTTCTTCCTTTTGTTGTAAAGTTTGTTTATGGCAGTGGACCACCGGATTGGCTTCCTTTTTTTGGAGGAGAGCATCTTAGTTCTATTTGTGATGGCACGATTCATGCATGAGTGGATGTGTTCGTACAGTGCCTTAGTGTAGGATTCAGCAGTTGAACTTTCAGTTCCTGTCTGCATGGGTGTCATGAAGTTTGTCACCTCTGACTTGATTAGCATGAAGTTGGCTTTGGAGAAGTATTTTATGGAGGTTTCCTTACTGGGGGGGGGATGTGGATGTTAAGGGTGATTAGCTTATGGTCAGACCTGACCAACGAGGGGGTAACCATAGGTGTGGAGCATCGATTTCCCATGTTGGTAATGACTGGGTCAAGGATACTGGAGCCCCTGGTGGAACTGTGGATTAGTTGATCCAGGGCATTGGAATTTATGAGTTCCAAGAACCGTTGGGCAAAGGTGTTGGTACTCGAGTAGTTTTCCCAGTTAATGGCAGGGTAGTTGAAATCACCCAGTATTAGGTTGTTTGGCTGTATCTTAATATTTTCCAGTATGTTTAGAAAGGTGTAGTGAGAATCTTGGGGCATGGTGGGGGATCTGTAGCAAGCTACAATTTGGAATGCAGTCTTACCTAGTGTTAGTTGCACCTGGAGAATTTCAGATGCATTGTGTTGGGCAACTAGCCTGGTGGTGTGAAAATCCTTGGTGAATATGGACACTCCTCCACCTTTAGTGTTTCAGTTCTGATTTGATGCTGAAAAGTGTAGTAAGAGTTGTAGCCTGGTATTGCAGGGGTGCTCTGTGGAGCCTTGAACCAGGTCTCAGTTACTGCACAGATATCGATGTTCTCCATTTTTAGGAGTGCCTCGAGAGAGTGCATTTTGAGGTTTAGACTTCTAGCATTGAGTAGCATTACCTTCAGAATTTGCATTCTTGTACCTGTTACGGTGGTGGTTTTGTCCTTTGAACTTTGCCTAAAAAAGGCACTATAGGAGTGGCAAGAGCCTTAGCCAGTAACCTGAATCCCAGGGGCGACAGGTGCAGACCATCTCTGGCAAAGCATCATGGTCTGTCGATCATGTCATTCCAGGCAGACAGATACTGGATCCCCTTTGAATGACACCAGAAGCTTAGCCAATTGTTGAAGTCAATAATTTTGTCCTTATATTGTGGCATCATTCTGGGTGAAGACAGGATGCTACTCAGGGCTAGGGGCATACCTGCCTGGGCCATATGATCCAAGAGCTTTTCCATATCTCTCTTCATGTAGTCCAGGGAGGTACGTCTCAAGTCATTCACTCCGACATGGACAATGACAGATTCATATTTGTACTTGTTATGGAGTGACTTGAGTGCATGCGTTATGTTGCAGATCCTGGCACCCGACAGGCAGCTGACTGTAATTTTCTCCTTGTTCAGCCTGGTGAGTGGGACATCAATGTGCCTGACTATAGAGTCACCTATGACTAAAGTGTTAGGAACATTATCTTGCCTTAGGGGCTGTTGCTGGGTTGCAAACTGGTGTTGTGAGCTATGTGACACTTTGGTTGTGAATGGTGTTTGTTTGCATTTCATCTTCGGAGGTCCTTGTTGCTTGGGCAGGTTACAGTTAAGGGCTTCCACATATGTGGATTTAATGTTGCTATGTGTGGGTGTTCTGTGGAATTTGAATCAGTTAACATAGCTGCAAAAAGTCCCTGGCTAATTATACCTGTTATTTTTTATATGAGCCAGCTAATGGGGTGAGGACCATAAAACAAAGGTGAAAATGTACTGCAGAAACTAGGTATGATAACAGTATCTCTTCCACATGGAGTTTACATGCTGAAACCTTATACATTCATGCATCATTATATGCATCATTATATTCTATCAGTTTACATTTGCCAGCATATATTATTGTTGTATGCTTGGTTATACTACAGTTGTATAGCAAGTTGATTTTGAGTCATCTACTCATTTACCCTGGCACTGCTTTAATCGGAGTACATGCTTTGTCTCTTGCTGTCTGTTGTTATTTTGCCTCTTCTTGGTTTGTTCACTATGAAAACCATAAAAATCTGTTAATCATTTAGCTAAATACCCTCAGTAGGTGTACTGTGACTGCTGACTTTGGTAATTGCTTCTGCTCATTGAGTAAGATTGCTGCTGCTTATTCTGCATCATACAATTACTGGTTTCTTCTTTGATGCGGTTGCTCCTGTTATTCAAATCCATAATCTTTTTTTTAAGTTACTGCCTCTGTGGGTATCCAGATTTGTTAATTTATACTCCTGTGGTATAACTCTTGTGGTATAACAAGCATCTTAAGTAGATTATTTCACATTGCAACAAAAAGTTAGCGTGCTGTTATATGTTAAATAGTACAGTAGTCTTATGGCTTTAATCTGCACCCATACCTACTGATTCCTATGCTGATCTTTTCTGAGACATAGTTAACACCTTAGAGATCTCTAATGCTTTTGAGCTGCGGTAGTCGCTGATGGTACGTGGACCATTCACTTGAATCCACTTTGGATCACATTGCCTTATATCACTGTCTATGTATTAATAGTTTATTTTCTTCATCTTAGGCAGTAACTTCTTTTAGCATCGTTTGCACCATTCATTGTTCTTCATAGGCAGCCCATATTGAGTTTAACCTGCAGACATACTGGTTCTTCTTCTAAAGTTATAGCTTCTTTTCACTTGTGAATGAATTAAGTCCAGATATCTGCCCTAAAGTCTTCTATTAGCTGCAGCCAGGCACCTCTGATTTGGATTTCTTTAATTTCATCTTTTTCTTTAGGTTCAGGAGATTTGTATTTAATTACTTTTTGGTATGGACCACCTTAGAGTTAATGAGCTGCAAAACACTATTTTAAACTGTAGTTTATGTTACTGTTATCTTGGTAGTATTCTTAGGGAGAAGAGTTGGCATAATGGTTAAGGTATTCAACTCCCATATACAAGATACATGGTTCGATCCTGAGCTCCGGCCAATATCTGTTTGAAGTTGGCACATTTTCCCTGTGTCTCTGTGGGGTTCCTCGCACCTCTGAAAAACATGCTATTTCCATCTCAAACTCATCCTAAAATGGAGCTGTAGGCAGCAACACAGACTCTAGGTGGCTTCATATAAGGGAAGAGTTATGTAGAACAACTGCTTGGGGGGTCAACTGTGGTGTGCAGTAACCTCAAGATAGGAGAACATGGATCACAGACTGCATGTCATGACTGGGCTAGCCACTCAATGGTGTAAAAATTGGCTCTAGGTGATTTAATTGTGTTGACTAATGTTGCCAAAATGGGCACTAATAATTACTGGTGAAAAGTAGACTGAGGAGCCAGCCTATTCTGACATATGCCAAGGACCCATGTTAATGGTGGGAGGGTGTATGTGCCCCTATTGGCCAGTGTGTGCCCGTCATAAAGTCCAGCATCCCTGGGCCAATAAACTACTGGCTGGTGTCCAGTTGCCCAGCTTGGGTTATCTGAGATAGCTCTGTTTAGTGAAAGCTGGGTATAAAGCCAGTCAACCTGCCAAACCTGAACTATGAATTGCTACACTTAATGTAGGTTCACTGACATGATGGAGCTTGGAAGTGGATAACATGATGGTAAGGTGGAGGCTAGACATCCTATGTATCCGGGATCCAAGATGGAAGGGCAGTGGGATCCAGAGACTGCTACTTAGGAGGAAGACAGGATAGAAATGGTGTGGGAATTGTGGTGAAGAAGAGGCATCAGAGGGCAGTGAAGCTTGTTGTGATGATAGGAGGTACTGCCAGCTATGCCAGAAGAAGTAGAGCAGTGGATGTGTAACATATGCCAGCACGGTTAGCTGGAATTTTGTAAAGAATTATATGTTATTTGAATATCAAACTGATTTGTACAGATGCTTGTGTTGGAAATGTATTTGTAAAGCAGTTTGTGTTACAAAATGTATAAACAGTGTGCCCTACTGGGCAGAAAAGAAATGCATATACATTATTGTAACTGTTGCAATGTATATATTGTAACAGAGAATACTAAAAGAGAAGAGGTTAATCTCAATCCACCTGACTTTGAGAAATAGTAAAATTAAATTACTGAGCCTAAGCCATAACAATGTTATCTCACAGTTCTGAAAGAAGCCAGAGATGCGATGTCTGTAAGAAGTATGGTTTATTAGCATCTTAGCAAGGGTGTGTGTGTGTGTGTGTGTGTGTGTGTGTGTGTGTGTGTGTGTGTGTGTGTGTGTGTGTGTATTATCGACAACTATGAGATAAATCCTGACAGCTTGCAGCAATTGTGAGTTGCATGGGAACCAGAAGTCAGTTGACCAGTTGTATGTGATTTCATTTTCTACAAAAATAATGTTTTAATATTAGAGGGAGACTGGAGTCTCAGGGGCAGTCTGTTTCTTGGAACCTGACATAGAAGGATCCCTCACCTACTCCATCTTGCCTTGCTCTAGTAAGTGGCAATGGATAGTAATGCTCTGAATCAGTTTTGAAAATATAGTTAAAATAGTTAAGTATTGTTTTTTTCTGTAACTGTGTGAATCTTTCCAGCTGTGTTATTTTTAATATTTCCTGTGACTGAATCTCTGGAGTTTAAGGAAAATAGATATTTAGTATTTTTATGTTCTTTTATTATTTATTATTAAATATATTTAAAATTTTCATTGTGGCTGGTCTTTTAGAAAATATTTTAACCTTTGAAAGTAGTTATGTCTATTGGTGACACTGTGGCCACTCCTGAAAGTTTTACTGCTTGCTCAACATTACCATTGGTATTAGTATTAACTTCACTCAGTGTAATTGGATACCCTTTTAAGACTCTTATAGTAACTGACTGGTGGCAGTGAATATATCTGATAGTCTGGACAAAGTAGGTAGAGCAGATAACCTGTGCCAGCCTTTCCCAGGTGTGTGTGTGTGTGTGTGTGTGTGTGTGTGTGTGTGTGTGTGTGTGTGTGTGTGTGTGTGTGTGTGTGTGTGTGTGTGTGTGTGTGTGTGTGTGTGTGTGTGTGTGTGTGTGTGTGTGTGTGTGTGTGTGTGTGTGTGTGTGTGTGTGTGTGTGTGTGTATATATATAAAAATTAAATCTCAAAGAGCGTGTGTGTCAGCTACTGGGAGCAGGGACACGAGGCATTGGTTTCACAGAGAGAGTGGTAGAGGACTTGGCTTGTACACTCGGCTGAGGACTTAACTCTGTAGCTGTACCAGTGGGGGAGTCTTATTGGGGAACTGGGGAGAGACAGAGAGATAAAACTGATTAAAGTGTAGCTATCATTTCTAAGTCTTTTGGATTAAGCACTTGGGCTTCAGACCAGTTGTTTTACATTAGGAAGGTTTGTGGCCTGCACTGTGGTGGCAGGACAGGTAGCTTACATCCTTCTAAGTTGGGAACTGCTGATTGAGAGCTCAGTGTCTGTTATTCTAAAAGTGTATTAGTTCTGGTTTAAGCACTTGGGCTTCAGGCCAGTTATTTTACGTTAAGAAGGATTGCGGTCTGCACTCTTGTGGGAGGAGAGGCTGGACTCTGCCCTTCTGAGCAGGGAATTTCTGGTTAAAGGCTTATAGTGCCTGCATATTCTAACTGTTTCTTACTGAAATTGGTACACCTTGTTTGCTGTAGCATAGACTAGATCCAGGCCTGCTGAATCTAGCTTTGTTTGTATGCTTGTTGTTTGTTTATTTCCCTGAAACGCTAATTCCACTTAAAACATGGCCTTTTAGCACTTCTGTGGATCCCTAGTGATATCTGCATTGCTTACTGTACTTATTTCCTTGTTTCACTTGAAAGAAAGTTACTGTTTATCATTTTTGCATTTAAGTTACCTGTAACACATTGCATTTAAGTTACCTGGCACTTGCTCACTAAAGCAATTATATAAGTCAGTTCTAAAAAATTAAAAGCACTACACCCTCACAAACTCCCCTTGAGTACCTTGTTCCCCACTGGCCCTTTTTTTCAATTATAAAGGAATTCCCAATACTATTCTAGCATGTCCAAAGGTCAGTTGTCAATCTCCTCTCTGGTCCAGCTGGTGAATCTGGGAATCTTGAGGCAATGTTACAACTGCCTCATGTACACAGACAACCCTCTCCTCCTCCCAACAAATTCCAACACATGTGAGAGATGCAACCATATAGCCAAAGTGGAGGCTAAGCTCTCTCAACTCAGTACTGGCGTAACCAGTCAGGAGGAGAAGGAAACCACACTCACTACATTTCCAGTCTCACATAGACCTACCACGACAACAAACCAAACACATAAACACACAAAACATACTGGAGGCTCTAAATAAAAATCTGCCTAAGCAGCAGAGACCTCCAAAGCAGACACCCAAGCAACCGCTACCCCAAAACAAAACACGTGCAACACATAGCTCACAAAGCCAGTGTGCCGAACAGTCACAGCCCTTAAGGCTAAACAACACACCTGATACACTTGTAATAGGTGACTCTATCATCAGGCACACTGACGTCCCACTCACCAGGCTGAACAAGGAGAAGGTCATGGTGAGCTGCCTGTCGGGCGCTAGGATCCGCCACATAACACAAGCACTCAGGTCACTCCAAGGCAAGTACAAATATGACTCAGTCATTGTCCATGCTGGTGTGAATGACCTGAGATGTACCTCCCTGGACTACATGAAAAGAGACATAGAGGAGCTCTCTGAGCATGTAGCCCAGGCCGGTATGACCCTGACCTTGAGTAGCATCTTACCCTCAACAAGAATGATGCCACAATATGAAGACAAGATGATCAATTTTAACAATTGGCTTAAGTGTTGGTGTCATTCAAAGGGGATCCAATGCCTGTCAGCCTGGGATGACATGCTCGACAAGCCACGATACTTCGCTAGGGACGGCTTGCACCTGTCACCCCTGGGCTTTCGGATATTGGCAAAGGCTCTTGCTACCCCCATAGTGCCTTTTTTAGGCAAGGCTCAAAAGACAAACCCACCGCCATAGGTATCACAAGGGATAAGAAACTAAGAGTAATGCTACTCAATGCCAGAAGTCTAAACCTCAAGATGCACGCACTCGAAACTCTCCTTAGCATAGAGAACATCGATATCTGTGCAGTAACAGAAACCTGGTTCAAGGCTCCCGAGAACACCCCAGCACTACCAGGTTATACCTCATATCATGCTTTTCGGCCCCAAAACTTGGACCGAACCACAAAAGGAGGGGGAGTATCAATATTCGTCAAAGATACCCACACCTCCAGGTTGGTGGCACAGCACGAAGCATCAGAGACTATCCATGTGCAACTAACTGTGGGTAAAACTGCCTTCCAATTTATAGCCTGCTACAGACCACCCTCCCAAACAGAGGAACCCCACTCGGCCTTCCTGAGAATACTGGAAAATATGAAGGTCTCTCCAAACACCATTATATTGGGCGACTTCAACTACCCAAACATAGACTGGGAGCATTACTGTAGCTCCAACACCCTAGCCCAAAGGTTCCTAAAATTTATAAACTCAAATGCTATGGAACAACTTGTTACCACTCCCACAAGAGGGGAAAACATACTGGATCTGATCATCACCAACATGGGGACACTATGCTCCAGACCAGAAGTGTATCCCTCACTGGTAAGATCAGACCATAAACTAATCTCACTGGATATTCACATCCCGACACAACCCCTGCCCAGAAAACCACAGTGAAAAACTTCTCTAAAGCAAATTTCACATGCCTCAAAACCGAGGCGAAATCCTTCAAAGCCCCCGGGCCTGTGGAAAATACGGCCCAGACCGCAGAATACTTTATAAACGCATTCTATGAACACCTTCAGGAATGCATGGATCATGCAATCCCAAATAAAACCAAGACCCAATCCTCCAAAGGCAGACGTCCTGTCTGGTGGACCCCAGCCATAAACAAACTATACAATAGAAGGAGGAAGCTACTACATGATAGAGCAAAATCCCAAAAAGGGAAGGCATCTCTGATCAGTATTAGAAAAAAACTACGGGCACTCATAAAATCATCTAAGGCCAGCTTCGAGAGAAAAATTGCACAGGACACTAAGGATAATCACAAGGCTTTCTTTAGTTATGTTAGGAACCTGGGTGGAAATTCCCAGATATGCTCAAAATTAGTCCAAAATGACAAAAAATACACTGAGCCCACAGACATTGTTAACATCCTAGCTGACAGGTTCAGAGCAAACTTCTCCCCCCCCCACCAAAAGGGCAAATATCTATCCCAACAGAGTGCTGCCCCCCTGACATCTCATATGCTCAGGTAAGAGCCGTCCTCTCCAAAGCAAAAAACACAACATCAATGGGACCAGATGGTGTCCCGGGCTGCGTCCTACATGAACTCCAAGAAGAGCTAAACCCAAACATAAAACTACTGTTCAGTCTTAGCCTTACTACAGGATATGTACCCAAAGAGTGGCGTACAGCAACAGTGGTCCCTCTCCACAAAGGTGGTGCCTCAACGGATCCTGGAAACTATCGCCCCATAAGCCTGACTAGCTTGGTCTGCAAAGCTATGGAAAGGATCATTATGGACCTCATAAATAAAGATATTGGGGACCTACAGACACTGGATCCTACCCAGTTTGGCTTTGTTAAGGGCAGATCCTGCCTCTTAAACCTGGTCGATTTCTTTGAAACAGTCACCAAGGCCATTGACGAGGGGAAGGTGGTCCAGACAGCCTACCTGGACCTCGCAAAAGCCTTCGATACAATACCCCACTCGGGCATTATAGATAAGCTCACCAGCTTAAATATAAACCCCTATGTCACTAGATGGGTTGCAAACTGGCACAAGGACAGAACCCACATGGTTATTGCTGGAGCCATGTCAGACTCCAAACCAGTTACAAGTGGCATCCCACAAGGCTCAGTCCTGGGACCTCTCTTGTTCGGTATATATTTCCCGGCGGTACAGGTCAACACGGAAGGACTGTGGCTGACCAAGTTTGCAGATGACTGCAAACTGGGTGCCATAATCAACTCTCCAGCCGACACAAGCATCCTACAAAAGGGCCTCATAGAAACAGACAACTGGTGCCAGAGCCATGGCCTCAAGCTAAACGCCAAAAAATGTATAGTCATCCCCTTTGGCAAAAACAAAGTGCCCACAAATTACCACATCAATTACCAATCCATTAAGTACAGAAGAAGTCATTGGGGACCTGGGGACCCAAGTTGATAGCAATCTCTCATTTGACAACCACGTGGCCAAAGTGGTTAGAAAAACATTTTATATAGCCCACCTAATCATGAAGGGATTCACATCTAGATCAGGGGAGGTCATCGTGCCTCTTTACTCATCCCTCATCAGGCCCATAATTGAGTACAATGCCCCTTTTGGGATGTACCTTACCAGACACCTGCAGCAACTGGAAAGACCCCAAAAGTACCTCACCGAGAGGATCAAAGGGCTCAAACAGATGCCATATGCTGCCCGGTTAAAGAAACTCCAGCTCTACTCAGTGGCATACCACCTGCTCAGAGGCGATCTGTGCCTAATGTATAAAGCCATGTACAACCCGGAATTAATGGACATGCTGCACCTCAGAAAATCCAAATCCCATCGAGCTACGCGCTCGAGAGACTTGAACCTCAGCACTGAAATAAATAGGACATGCTGGAGGGACAGATTCATAACCCAGAGGCTCCCTTCACTCTGGAATAAAATCCCAGTCCAGGTTAGGCAGAGTCCCACATTGACTCTCTTCAAGAGGAATCTTGATGAGTGGATGGGAGATCGTAGGTTTACCCCGGCTATCACTTCTGTGTCACTGTTAGACAGAGGCACAGTATACTAACCTCAAAAAAGGCATAGCAAAATTAATTTAAAATGGGTGGCGAAAGCCAAACACACTCTGGCTAGGCTTATAAATGCCCTAGGGTAGATAGCCTAGTATGAACCTATGAACCTATGAACCTATGACCCCATGCTAAGTGTGTTCCATGTGTGCTCTTAAGGGAAATTATGCTTGATGCAGAGAGGTCTGCATCTGAAAATACTGAATGTGTCCATTTTTGTTCCAAGTGAACATCCCCCTCTAGTGTCAGTGGTGAAGATTCAGGCTCCTTGATTACTGGCACAGAGTGGGGATGTCACAGTTGTCATTAGAATTAGTGACAAACTTATGGCAATCTGACTCCAGGCTAACTATATGGCAGTATTCATAATCTTAACATGCCCTGTAGCAGGGTTGTGATAGTGAGGAAAAGAGTGCATTTAGACAGCAGTTGCAGGACCTACTAGATAAAGTAGAACAACATGAAGTGGTGTTGATAATGGGAGACTTCAATGCACATATCGGGACAGACAGAACAGGATATGTGGACTATCTGTGTCAACATGGGTGTGGCAATGGGAATAAAGAAAGAGAAACCATTCTACACTTCTGTCTGGTAAATGGCTTGATGGTGGCTAGCACATGATTCAGAAAGAGAGACAGTCACAACATCACATACAAGAATGGCCAACATGTAACTCAGGTAGACTTCCTCCTTGTAAGGAAAGGACATTGGGGTAGAATCAGTGATTGCAAAGGCATCCCCAATGAAGCAGTCAGCTGACAGCATAAACTACTAGTTAGCACAATTAACTACAAAGAGAGGTCAGAGAAGGCTCTAAGGTCAAAAGAGACCAGGCTGAAGACCTGAAAGTTAACTTGAGAGAAAACACAACAGTTCAAGGAATTACTCAGGGCTCTAGCACCTCAAAAAGAAATGGAAACAGGTGGAGCTGAAAAAGAATGGCAACATCTCAAAACAGCATGTGTGAGGACTACAGAACAGATACACGTCTGAGCCAGGTATGGTAGTAAAGTACATACATAAGGAAAGCTGGTGGTCAAATGCAGAAGTCCAGGAAGTTATCAAAAGAAAGAAGGAGTGAAGGAAAAAGTGGGAGATAGAAAATCGAGATTAGGTGAGGAAGGAATATTGGCTGGCAAACAAAGAGGCTAAGAAAAGATTTGCAATAGCAAAGAACAAGGCATCAGAGGCACTGTATCAGCTTCTGGAAGTTGACTCAGCAGATGACACAAAGAAACTATATCAAGTTTCAAAGCAAAAACAGAAACATAAAAAAGATGTAGTCAGACACCCTTCATAAGGGATTGCAGCAATAACTTGCTCACCAGTCCAAAGGACATCAAAGGCAGATGGAAGGAGTACTTCCAGCACCTTCTGAATGAATGAAGAAAAACTCACAGAAGTTGTACTACCCCAGACACAGACTATGATGAAAGATGAGTATCCAACCATAGAAGTAAGAATGGCACTAAGGAAAATAAAGTCAGGGGAAAGCAGCAGGCTTAGATGAGGTCACAGCAGATATGATAAAGATGTTGGATGATTTATGGGTTCGATTTTTGGCTGAGGTGCCTTCTGTGTGGAGTCTGCATGATGTCCTCTCTGCAGTCACATGGGATTCCCCCCATATTCCAAAGACATGCAGTAGGTGGATTGGACACTCTAAATTGGCCATAGGTGAAAGTGTGTGTATGCGTGAATGGTGCGAATGAACCACTGTGGCAGGGCTAGCCACCTGGCAGTGTAAACCTTGGCTCAAGATGATTGTCACTGCAGAAGTGACACCCCAAACCCATGTGCAAAATGGAAAAAGGGGTTGAGAATGGATGGATGGATAGATGGATGGATGGATGGATGGATGGATGGATGGATGGATGGATGGATGGATGGATATGGGAGAAATGGCTTCTAAGGATACTCATAGCAATATAGAGAGAAAGAAGTATTCCAGATGACTGAAGAATAAGAATAATAGTGCCATTGTTCAAGAACAAAAGGAACATTCACAACTGTGGACAGTACAGAGGTATCAAACTCCTGTCACATTGCTTAAAGTTTTGGAGAGTGTGACTGATAAAGGAATACACAGAGTAGCAGAAAGTAAGATGGGAGCTGAGCAGTTTAGATTCAGAGCAGTATACAGCACAACTGACACAATGTTTTCAGTGAGACAGATACATGAAAAGAAGCTACAAATGAGAAAAGAGTCCAAATGACCATTCCTAAACTTGGAGAAAGCAAATGACAAGGTCCCAAGAAATCTGATTTGGGCAGTCCTGTGGTGGTTTAAAGTTCCAGAGACATTGGTAGAATTAGTGCAGGCTATGTGCAAAGAACCAATGGAGTATGGATGGTGTTCGGTCTCACAGAGTGGTTCCCAGTGGGAGTGAGTGTGCTTCAGGATTCAGTTCTGGATCCACTGCTGTTCATATTGGTGATGGACTACATTAACAAACAGGTTGGAGGGGACTGATCAACAAAATTGCTGTATGCAGATAATGTGGCATTACAGGCAGAGTAATGGATAGGGGAATGGAATGCAAAGCTGAAGGCAATGAGATGTAACTGAGTACGGACAAGACAGTTGTTATGACAGCAAGGCAGCAAATTGGGGAAATCAAATGAAGCTGAGAACTGAGACAGAATGGAAAATTTTGGAAAAGGTAAACATCTTCAAGTATCTAGGAGGGTTGGTTGCAGAGAAGGGAAGTCTGAATGAGGAGGTCAAAGCTAGAATCAGAGGGGCTGGAACCAGTTGGCCAGGGTGTCAGGTATAGTGTATGACAGAAGAATGTCAAAGAAGCTGAAACATAAGGTGTACAAAACAGTGGTGTGATCAGTACTACTGTATGGTACAGAAAGCTGGGCAGTTAAGGCACAGCAGTTGAGAAAGCTAGAAGTGATGGAGATGAAGTAGCTAAGATGGGTAGTAGGAGGTACATTGTGAGACAGATGAAGAAATGACATAAGAGCAGAAGCCAATGTAGCTCAAATTGCCGAAAAAAGTCAAACAGAACAGATAATGGTGGTTCAGGTACATATGCAGAAAAGCAGAAGACAATCTGGTGAATAAGATTTGGGACAGACAGGAGGAAGGCAAGAGGAAACAAGGGTGTACAGCAAAGGGGTGGATGGATTGTGTGAGAGAAGACCTGTGATAATCAGGCATAAGAGCTGAAGAAGGTAGAAGAGTGGCACTGAATAGAGAGAGATGGCGACAGTTGATACAACATCCTGACCCCATGTAGAAAATTGGTAAAAAGGGGTTGATGATGGTAATAATCTTGATGTTATTCCTTTTTAATTAAAACTGATTTTATATGATTAGCCAGGGAAATATCCTTTATTTGAGGGGTTCCTTCTCCACTTTTTACCCTCAGAAATTACTGTTTGACATCTTTCACTCCTCCAAACATTGCTTTCTGAAGTGCTACAGAGCAGGGAACCTGAGATGTTCTGGCATTGGGACATAGATTGCATAGGTATAATGACTCTTTACAGACACTACTCACAGGTAAAATAAGCATGTTGAATTTCTGTCCTATGCGATCTGTCCAGAGAACTAGTCATTTGTGCCTGACAGAGGTCAGTGGCCTAAGCTGCACTGGCCTTTTGAAGGCACTGTATTCCAGTACCAGGTCCATCTATAACAAGTCCAACATTTTGTCTGACTTGCTACAGGATGTTGATCTGTTTCTTACTGACAAGACCTGGCTGAAGAAAAAATTCAGTCCTTGCTTGAAGGAGACAATGTCCCTTCTGTGGTAATTGAAATTCAGCACTATAAGTGAACAAGATTAGTGGTTAGGAAGCAATTTGTTCTTGCTGCACACTGCATGTAAATAATGTACAGACTGGGATTACTAACTCTTTTGAGTGTAACGGGAACAGGAACAAGCTGCAGGTTTCTCCTCATCCATCATCCACCTGGTAGTGTGAAGATCCTCATTTATGCTCATAAACATTTTATTCAACTTATTATAGCGATTGTCTAACTATATTTATCAAGTACTTATTAAGTCTTGACATGGGTATTAACTTTACTGACATACAAGGAGTCTTAGTGATTCTGACTATAGTATCAAACAAGAGTTCTAGTTTATGCAAATAAGTTTACTGATGCTACATTGTGGTTGGAAGTAAGAACCAAAGTGGGACATATGATTGGTTGGTATTGGCTATAGTGCCAAATAGCAGTTTCAATGTATGCAAATAAGCTTACTAAGGCTGTATTGCAATTGGAAATAACAACTAATGTGATGTATATGATTGGTTGTCAATAGAACAGTAATTCTGAACCCTTAGTAGAACATAGAAGAATCTTGATTGGATATAATACCATTAGCTAACATCAAAGCACCAATTACAAGATCTTGTTCTCCTTAGCTCATGCAAATAAGTTCACTGATGCTACATTGTGATTGGAAGTAAAAACCAAAGGAAAAAAGAAGTCATTAAAGCCTCATTATGATTGGTTTTTCAATGTTATTTAAACCATTGCTGGTCTTTACATTACACGATCTGAAGAAAGCAGTTTATGCCAAAAGCCCTCATCGTATTTTATTTGTTTTATCAATAAAATCTCATTTTCTTCTTAATCAAGTGGAACTTGCTCATTCTCTGCTGTGGTGACGTCTGTAGGATTTTGCTTCTTCTGTTTTCCCAGCCTGAGATGCTTCAGTGTGAGTGGGATATATATTCTCATTTTACTTGGTTTTGTTACCTACTCATTACACATGGCAAAGAGTGCTTCTGAGATCAGAAATAGCACAAACATGTGCAAAAATAACAGGAATACCAGACTATCTGAATTTTTATGTGAATCTGACAACCCATTAATACAACTTACTTTAACAATGGATTTTACAACAGTGAATAGGGCAATTGAGACTCCTGCCCACTTTGAGACTATTTTGCATGAAGTGGAGGATGCTGCATTTTGATTAAAGAAGCTACAGTGGCAACGCTTCCATTTTGAAGCATGTATGCATCACTAGGTAGTCCCAAGAAGCATGAGAGTGAAATGCCTCCCTAGTTATGATAATCACTACCCTGACTTACTAGCCAAATGGCAATCTATTAACCTGGAAACCAGCTTTAATTATATGCGTCTCTTGACTGATTACTTTAAACTGGAAGAAATTTCAGCCTCTGACTTAATAAAGGTCAAGCAGTCACAACTGGAAGAGATGGAACTTAATGAAGCCTGCCTTCAAAAGCTGGAATCTTTACGACATAATTTGGCTTTATATGAGAACAAACTCAAAGCACAAAAGACTAGGAAACTACAGAGAGACTTCCAGGACTTCACAAATGGAAATGTTTTTGAATGGCCACGAAGTAATAGTTGCCCGGTTGACTCCAATAGGAATACCAACAAACGACATGACACATTGAGTGTATCTACCAGTGTTGATAACTTACAACTTTTGACTTTTGAAACTTCAGAATTAAATAAACAGAGCAATACCACAATGGCTGTTACAACGCCTAGTAATACAACCAGTGTACTACCGAAGAGTCACACAAACCTCGGTTCTGACCATATAAATGGTGCTAGAACAAAGGAAGGCCCTTTAGGGAATTCTTTAGCCTTTCACCCTTTTCCTATTCCCATCAAAGGGAATCTGCAGAAATGTGGCAGGACACCAAGTCAAGAAAGAAAACGCAAGAAAATGAACTGGTAAATGCAACAGTTAATTCGTTAGTCATCAACATGTCTGATTTTTCACTCAATCAACATCATATCAAAGTGTTAGAGAAAGGAATGACTTTTGTTCCCTCTCCCCGTTCAGATCTCCATGAGTTTGTTGCTGATATCAAGCTCTTTGGTAGGAATGTGAGCTTGAGAAATATATTCCCTGAAAGTAATACTGAGATTTAAGAAACCTAGTACTTTTGTGCCTATGAACCATCCTTCAGTGGCTCTATTTATAAATTTGTGTGAAAATGAAGACAGCAAACTCAGGATAGATCAAAACAAACAGAAGCATTTTCATAATCTAACAACTGATGAGTATCAAGCTCTTATAGAATTGAGAGATAATGTAGACATTGTCATAAAACCAAGTATAACCACAACGAAATATCTCGAAAATAATATATAACAACCAAGAAAATGACCAGTGAAAAACAGCTCTACTTTCCAAATATACACTATTTATTTTAAGAACAAGATTCTCTATCGCCTCGGCCTTAGCCTTTACAGAGTAAAACTTTCATTGCTAAAAAACCCTCCTTTTATATTCAATTCAAACAAACCTCAATTAATCAATTTACCTATTAATTATTAAATTACATTCCATTACATTCTTAAAGTTAAAAAACCTATAAAAAACTTATAAAAAACTCTGCCAGTTACATTCTTTATTTAATCCATTAGGAAACAATGTATTATATTTCATTATAAGGATAGACTCCTTTTGCCTCAAGATATGTTTTAATAACTGCACATTTTCATATTGTAATGTTACTTGTTCCAACACTGTAACTTTCATAGTGTTTGTTTCACCCTTATGTTCTTTATTAAAGTGTTCCGCTACAGGACTCATGACTTTGTTGTTTCTAACATCTCTAACATGCTCTTTTATTCTTTCAGCCAGTGACCTTTTTGTTTCCCCTATATAATACTTATTACAAGAACAAGTTATAGCATAAATCACACCTTTACTTAAACAAGAATATTTTCCCAATGTTTCAAAATTTTTTCTACCTATTCTTTCTGCTTTTGCTGCTTTTGTGATGACATATTGACATATAGAATATTTACCACAAGGAAACGTTCCCTTTATTTCCACATTTTTGAACATCTTCTCTGTTGGTCTTATATATTTTCCATGCACCAAGAAATCCTTGAGATTTCTTCCCCTTTGATAGGAGATTCTTAATTCTATTTGCGACAATGACTGGACATTCCTTCTTATCTGTTTCCAGTACTCTCTTACCACCCCTGTCATTCTATGTGAAAATGAAGTGTACTTAGTAACAAAAAACATAGTCTCTTTGTCTGATGTTCTCCCTACAACTCTTAATTTTCTTCCACTTTGTATACCTCCATTAACTACCCTCTCATTCTGCTTATCAAATTTTTTTTGCAAACTTCCATATACACTCTCCATCTTATAACCCCTAGATGCAAACATCGAGGCTACTTCCTGTGCCTCTTTGTACGCTTCTATAATATTACTACTCAGTCTCTTAATCATAAGCATTTCCCCAAACGGAATGGATTCCATTATATGATTTGGATGACAACTAGTAGCATATACCATCTGATTCATTTGATCAAATTTTCTATATACATTTGTATGAATTCTCTTATTGTTGTCCCCTCTCAATGTTATATCCAAATAATTTATCCTCAGACCTTTTTGAATACCATCAAATTTGATCCCATATTTATTAGCATTTAAATACTCTATGAAACTGGATGATTCACTTCCTCCCCCTCTACAAATAAAAATCAAATCATCTATAAATCGGAAATACTTAATTACATATTTCCTAAAAAATTCACTCCTATAAATATAAATGTTTTCTATTAGCCCCATAAACAAATTAGCATATACCGGGGCAAAAGCAGCCCCCATTGCTGTACCCACATTCTGCCTGTATAAATTCCCATCAAATTCAAACATGTTGTTCTTAAGGCAAAAATGTGTCAATTCCTTAATATACTGTGTTCTGGGACTATCCCCTAAAAAATATTGTATAGCTTCAAGACCAAAATTATTTGATATATTAGTATACAAACGCACCACATCTACTGTTATAAAATACATATCTTCAGCCCATATCACATCTATAATTTTACTCAAAAAGTCAAATGAGTCCTTTATATAGGATGGTAACTTCATTACTTCTCTTACTAAAATTTCATGCAACAAACAACTTAAATTGTATGTAAAATAACCAGTGGCTGATACAATAGGACGTCCTGGTGGTCATAATGAATCCTTATGAATTTTAGGAACACAAAAAAATTTAGCAACTGTATTTCTCTTAACATTAAGTTTATGTGTTATATCGTATGTTGTAAAATAATGTAATCTAACGCCTTTCTTTAACAGCATTTGAAATTCACTTTGTGCTTGTATTAAATTAGATTCATCTATCCTACTGTATACCACCTGATCATTCAAATGTTGCATACACATCCTATAATAATCTTTTGAATTCATTACTACTAATTTACCCCCTTTATCTGATGGCTTAAAAACTATTTCATCATTGCTACTCATGTGTTGTAATTTAATCCATTCATCTTTTGTTAAATTATATTCCTTATTCAAACCTTCAAATTCTTTAAATTCTTTCTCTATTATTAAATTCACAGCATTACTAAAACTTTGAATGAATGAATTTTTACTTGGTGGCATAAACATACTATTAGATTTAATATTGCTTGTATCTAACAAGCTATAAGCATTTGTTTCAGACTCCGATTCTAAAGAATAATAATGATCATCACTACTATCGGAGTCTGAAACTTCATTACTCACATTTTGTCTCATATCTTTTGAATAATAAAAATATTCCTTTAAATGCATCTTACGTATTAAACCAAACATTTCACCTTTGACTTCATACATTCTCAGCAAAACTGTCGGTATAAACTTGATACCTTTGTTTAAAACCGACAGTTCCGTTTCATCAAATATATAGTCAGATAAATTAACAACATATTGCGGTACTATAGTACCTTCTACCTGTTCACATAGTCCATTTGCCTCTTTTGAATCGTCCCTCGTCCGGGTCTCTATAACGATCTTGTTCCTGCTATCCTCACTTCCTGGTAGTATAATTTTGTCCATTAGAACCTCTAAAGGTCTTCTGAAAGGACTCTGGATCCGCCGCTCCTTGTAAATCCGGAAAATTATCATTCATTCTCTCCTCTTCATCAAACGAAGACACTGACGCTCCACTCTCCCCAGAAGTAAAACCCCATGTTCCTCTGCTGGCCGGAAATGATGTTTTCTTTTTGAAATCTTATGCTCCTCCTTTTTGGACGTTGATTGGTTGAAAGGACAAAAGCTTTTTTGTACTCATAATCTCGAATGTCTCTATGCAATTTATGCTTTTTGCGATCTACTAAATCCTTCTCATAGGATGAAAGTTTATTATTTATATTCACTAAGAAGGTCTCTAATACTGAATTTGATGTCATATTCACAATTTTCTTTGTGAATTTTGTCATTTTCTTGGTTGTTATATATTCTCATAAAACCAGCCAATAAGGGTGGAGCTACAGTGGTAATGAATGCCTCTTGGTATAGTAATAGAATGAAAGAAATGTTAAGTGACCATAAAACATATGCAATTGTCACCCCAAAACATTTGGAACAGAGAGTGAAATATGTGCATGGTGCATTGAATGATCTCCTATTAGAGAGACGTATCAGTGAGGACCTCTTTAAATTTCTTGAAACCTCAAACCCAATGATACCAGCAATGTGACCTCCCCAAGATCCATAAAGATCCTCTTAATCCACCACTAAGACCTATAGTAGCAGGTCGAGGTTGGGTAACTAAACCTCTATCTATATATGTAGAAAATGAACTAAAACAATTACTGACCACAGTTGACATGGTACTAAAGAATTCAGGAGATTTTCTAGCTTCTCTTAACACAGGCTTAAAAAACCTCATCAATTTTTCAGACCTGATCTTAGTTACCATGGATGTAGTCAATCTTTTCATGGTCATCCCACATGAATATGACATAGAGGCCATTAGGACCCTAGGAATGTCTAGAGGCCAAAATGTGGAGGTAGTTTGCTACCTCCTTGAACTGATTTTGGAGAATAATTTCTTCATGTATGGGAATGAGTGCTATAGGCAAACATGGGGTGTAGCGATGGGCATCCCATGTGCGAATAGTTACTCGAACCTGGTTCTTGCTCAATGTGAGATGAATCATGTCCATAATATTAGCAATCTCTGGCACCAATGTATAGTGTATTATGGTCGCTTTGTTGATGACATCTTCCTTCTTTGGAGAGAGAGTGAACAGGACTTAGCTGACTTCAATATTTTTTTGAATTCCACAACAACATTTCTGAGGTTCACTGTTGAATCCTCCAAATATGAGATAAGTTTTTTTGGATATCACACTAACTTTAGATAGTGGCAAAGGTATGCACACTAGAATCCCCAGTAAGCCAACTTGGCGTAATCATTATTTACACCGATCCAGCATGCATCCCAGACATGTTTTTAAAAACATTATGGAAAATCAAATGAGCAGGGCTTCCAGGTTGTGCACAGAAGAAACTACATACAATACGGAGTGTTCTACACTAAAAACAAATCTCAGAGAAAGAGGCTACAAGGATAAAGATTTATCTAGTAAGCCAGACCTGCAGACCAGTGTTCGTAGTAAAGTACATCTTTATTTTCTTCAAAGAAATTAAAAAATAGAAGCTAATAAACTGAATGAACATGTATTTTGTCAAACCAGGAAGGATAAGGTCAATTGTGTCTTGACTTATAGTACGGACCATGTCCAAATCTGTAATATCATTAAACAATTTTAGCCAATCCTCACTGAAAATGAAAAAAATCAAAAGCATTGTAAGTGATCAACTGAGATTTGTCTTTAAAAATAAGAATAATTTGAAACAACACCTTTGCAATAAAGATGGTCTCAAGAAGAAGACACCCACTATGAGTGAAGGCACCCACAAATGTGGAAGATGTAAAGCTTGCCAGTTCATTAATTGAACTACCTCATTTGTGCATCAGAACACAAATCAAACATATTACTTCAGAGCAGCAGCCACTTGCAATACACATCTTGTATATCTTGCAACCTGCAGCAACTGTCCATCTTTTTATGTGGGTAAAACTGACCAACAATTTAAAAACAGAATTTTGCGCCATATGAGGGATATCTCTAATAGAGACCCTCACAACAGCCTTGCAAACCATATAGCTTCCTATCCATCACATAAGTTCACAATTAAAGCCACAGAGATGATTCCATTCAGTCCCAGACAAGGAGATGTCATGACTCGAACAGAACTATGCGAAGTTAAATGGATTACAAATTTGAGAAGTACATGTCCTCCAGGTTTGAACAATATGATCCCTTTAAAACCAATTCTGAAAAACAAATGTCTCACAATCAATAAGTAATTTTAATGCATTGTTTAATAGTTTTAATGCTTTCAAAATGAAGATTTGTTTTTGATTTTTAGTCATTCAACATTGTCTTTTGTGTCATGTTTCATACCATAGCTATGGACTTATTGGTTGCAGCTAGTGACATTTTTTAATTGATGTGGGTTTAGTGAATACTTAATAGTGCTTAATCTCTATCTAAGGTCTTACCTATATGAAATAGCATAGACATGTAATATGTCTTTCTTCGGTTTCAATTCAAACTATTGGTAAGCTGGTATAACTTATGCAAGCCCAAAATCCTATGGTCTTTTCATTATTATTAAGAAAATCATGGACACTCTTTTGATGTCATAAGATTGTTTTATTAAGAAGTAACAAAAATTTTTGTTTACGAGCAAATTCACTGAGAATGCTTTCTCTGTTGCTGTGAAAGCTGGTGGATTGCTTGTGATTGTTACATTTCTTGTAAAGTTACAATTGAATTCATATATAATTTTTTTTCTTCTTCTTCTACCCAAGATACTTATCTACTGATAAGGCTTCAAGCTTTAAATAAATAGTTAAAATGTGCAAGAAGGTATTAGAGATATCTCTGCAGCCGCGAAAGCGAGTGGGCCCCCTTTTTTACTAACCTTGGCAACTAATGATGTTTGTTTGTAGGTTTTCTATTTTGCAGTTTGTTTTTCCAATGTGATAGCTTACTTGAATAAGTCTCCTTTGAGTCATCTTTGTTATCTTTCTGCAGCCGCGAATGCTGAGAGACATTCTAACAAACTCAGTCTTGTTTGACCAATGACTGTTTTAAAATAAGTCATCCTTTTCTTAATGAGCCTTTTGACCGAAATGATCAGCAATATATTTTCACATATATGTGGTTTGTTACTCCTTTTTTTTTTTTTTCTCAAACTGACATGAAAGAACACTCGGACTTTCATGTTGTAATACAATTTTAATAATAATAAAATAAACATAACATAATAAACTAAATAATAATTTAAGATATCTTAACTTTATATATTTAGTTTTATTTCCATTGGCTACCATGTTTCTTTGCAGTTTAGAAAACATTGTGCTAGTACTTAATGACTAACTATAACTGTTTAATTATGCAAGGTAAGAATGTAACTTAATATTTTAAGATGTAAAGCTTGCTTTTATGAAACTACTGGAAGCTTTGCTTCAGATCTATTATTTGCAGTAGAAACTAAGGAGAACAGGGTGCAACTATATTTATCAAGTACTTATTAAGTCTTGACATGGGTATTAACTTTACTGCTATACAAGGATTCTTAGTGATTCTGACTATAATATTAAACAGCAGTTCTAGTTTATGCAAATAAGTTTACTGATACTACATTGTGGTTGGAAGTAAGAACCAAAGTGGGACATATGATTGGTTGGTCTTGGCTATAGTGCCAAATAGTTTCAATGTATAAGCTTACTAAGGCTGTATTGCGATTGGAAATAACAACCGATGTGAAGTATATGATTGGTTGTCAATAGAACAGTAATTCTAAACCCTTAGTAGAACATAGAAGCATCTTGATTGGATATAATACCATTAGCTAACATCAAAGCACTAATTACAAGATCTTGTTCTCCTTAGCTCATGCAAATAAGTTCAGTGATGCTACACTGTGATTGGAAGTAAAAACCAAAGGAAAAAGGAAGTCACTAAAGCCTCATTATGATTGTTTTTTCAATGTTATTTAAACCACTGCGGGTCTTTACATTACACGATCTGAAGAAGGCAGTTTATGCCAAAAGCACTAATCGTATTTTATTTGTTTTATCAATAAAATCTCATTTTCTTCTTAATCAAGTGGAACTTGCTCATTCTCTGCTGTGGTGACGTCTACATGATTTTGCTTCAACTGGTTAGTACTGGGTGACTTCAATGTTTGGGCTGGTGATGAGTATGTGGCTCTAGCTCATGAATTCTTTTTAAAGAAGGGGTTTAGCTTCACTTAGGGCATTATTTCTCTCACATATAACTTTAGACATACTGTTAATGTGCTATTCCAGCTTGGTGAGTTGTATCTGACCTTGTGGTTGAACCTGTCTCTTGATTGGACCACTATCTTGTTCATTTCATGGTTATGGTACTCCAGTTGAACCACCCCAGTCTTGAACAGGTGGACTACACCTTCATGGTTTCAAGCATTTGTCCTATTACCTGCAGCCTGTACCCATGCCCAGAGAAACTGATGTTTATCTACCTTGATGTACTTGGCCCTATGATCTATAAGATAATTTCTTCTTATATGGGTTTTCCATGTGCAATAAAGGAAGCTTTGGCGACTCTTTTATCTGAAGGCACCTCATATGAGATGTTAAACAGAGATCCCATCTGCTTGAGTTGGTAGTAGCTCAGGTGGATGTAAAATATCCCACAGCACCTGTTGAAAAGAGTAGGGGTCTTTTATTATATACAACTATATATAAAATTACATATTTACGTATTTATAGAAATGTGCATTCCTCCATCATTTACAACTTTTTGTTTCATATTTGTATAGAAACCAATTCCTTTTTCCACAACCACAACTTGATTTCAGGTATTATATTTGGTATCATCTAATTTTCATTATTTATATTACCCATATAATACAAAACATTTTCCTATCCACATTTTTGACATATTCCTTACTACATTTCTCATAAAACCTATATTCAATCATACCCATATTTATCTGTTTACAATCCTGTATTTCTTTCAGAATAGTCTTTTCTGCTATTTTTTCCCCATACTTTTTTTACTCTTTTACATGTTAAAAAACATGTTCTACAGTTTCTAATTCACCACAAAAATTACACATCTTTTCATTTATTTTTATATAGAGTAGTATATTTCCTTTTACAGGCAATCTAATAATTTGTAACTGCCATAAAAAAATCTTGACATTCAACATTCTTCATACATAATTTATTTCTTTGTTTTATAGCTTTTAGTTTTTCTTCTGTTAAATGTTCCTATTAGTTCACACAGTAATTTTGTATCGTTATGTTTTTATATCTTGTTTTTCTATTTTCTTCTGTCTCCTCTATTTTTAACTTCCATGTTTTTATTTTTTTTCTCAGTGCAGCTTCATATCATCATTTCTCCAGTATCACTCCCTTTTATTTAATTTTATTAAAATCCATTCTCTTTCATGTTTTTCTTAAATATTTTACTACTAGCTTGTCTTCTTTTCCATTTATCCATTTTATCACCCTACATAGATTCAAAGATGCTTCATACACTATAGGGTTCAACAAACCCAACCCGACATCTTCTTTATATATATATATATATATATATAGAGAGAGAGAGAGAGAGAACTCATTTTTAACTGGGTTTAATCTAGATCCAAATAAATCTAAACATCACTTCAATAAACTGTTTTTCCAAATCTTTTGGCATCTTATATACTCCAGCCACATAAGATATTTTTCCCATCCATATGGTATTAATCAGATGGATTTTTTAAAGACAATCTATACCTACTCCACATAGCACTAAGCCCTTTTAAATCTTGTAAAATTTTCATTCATTATGCCCTAACGACACCTAATACACCAGATTGTATTTGTAATACCAAAATTTCTTTTGTTCCAAATTGAATTCCATTAAACTGTTCATCTCATCCAAATCCCTTCCTTTTTTCCTCTAGTCAGTGACATCCCCATTTCTTGTAAAATATTATTTACATACAAAATAACTTCTTTCATCCCCTTTCTGTCTTTGGTCATAAGAATAATGTCATACGCATAGGATATGATGATAGGATATCCAATGCCAGTATTCTGCATATATTGCACTTTTCTCATCTTTTCATTTGTCTTTTTGATTAGCTAATTCATTGCTATCACAAACAAAATAGTATTCATTTGGCATCCTTGTTTTAAATCCCTACTCATCTCTGTTTCTTAACTTAACCAACCATTTATTAAAATTCTTATTTTACTATTCATATATACTGTTTTAATTGTTTTCTGGATTTGTTTACTAAAATTATATCCTGCCATTATTTTCCATAATGTGTCATGGTCTAGCATATCAAATGCTCTACTTATATCTTCCTCCAGCAACTTTGCTTCATTATTTTCTTTTTTAACATCATCTAACATTTCTCTAACACTCATTAATAGTTCCTGACATCCATTCCTTTAACTCCATATATTTCTCTTTTAATACTTTATCTATTTTATTCTCTAACCTTATTTATACTATTTTTCATAAATATCTTATAATTAGAATTATTTAATGTGACTGGTCTCTAGGTTTTCATCTCATCTTTCTCTCATTTCTTCCAAATAAATCTCATAATTCCACTATATATTTGTGTAAAACAAATACCATCATTTAGCCATTCATTAAACATATATTCCAAGATTTCTTTTTGCCATTGCTCCATATTCTTATACATTAAATAGCCTATACCATCTGATCCTGCTGTGGAATTAAGATTTACCTTCTTTATCACAATGTCTAATTCCATTAAAGTAATCTGTTTATCAACATATTTATTCATTTCTTGTGTAAACTGCTTAAACTTCTATTTATTTTCATTTTTCATCTCTCTTTTCTTTACCATATCATTAATATACTGTACTACAATATTTATAATACTCTCTTGTTGTTTTTCAACTTTCCCATCTTTATCTTTCATTTCTCTCATTATACCATTTTCATCTTTTACTATTTTACTTAAATATGGAGATATTTCTTCCTCTTTTCCTTGCTAAAAATATATTTGTTTATGCATCAGTTCTTTATTTTTTCCTTGCAAAAAATGTTTATGCATCAATTCTTTGTTTTTCTTAATTTATTTTATACATCTCTCATTCTTTTCTATAATATACTTTCTCATTTCTCTCTAAGCTTTCTAATACCTTATTTTGCATTTCATATATTTTTTCTTTTTGTCTTGTTCCATATTCCCATTGTATATAATTCTTTTTATATTTCTTTTTAAATGCCATCCACCATTCTGACCAGGTATTATAAAATTCTCACATAGTCATATGTTCTTTCTATAAGTCTAATTAATATATTGTGTTTTTATTTCTCATTTATTCTTTTAATCCCATTTCCAGTTTTTATATGTTCTTTATTTTCTTCTATTTCTATCCATATTGCCATATGATCCAAAAATCCTGTTTTCACTGCTTCTTCTATGACTATTTCTATACTTTTAGATACTAAGAAATAATCTCTTTTTAACATTCCCTATCCTATATGTACTTGTGTTTATATTCCATAATACTAAATTTCCACACTTCATGATTTCTCTCATTTTTTTCTTATTTAGTATTTTTTTATTTTTATTCCTTAATTCATAATTGAAATCTCCTTTTACAATAACACCCACAGTTACTATTACATAATCCAGTATGTCTTGAAACAACCTTTCTCTTTCTCTTTATATACTACATATACGTATGCTACTATAAGTCTATAAACTCAATTTTCCCATCTTGTATCTACCAGTAATAATCATCCTAATCTAACTAAAGTAAAATCCAATGTTGTAATTGCTGTGCTACATAGTATAGCTATCCCTGAACAAATTTCTCCTTAACTTTCCATATTATACCTCCTCTCCATAAAATTTCTGTTTGTAATCTCTCTCTTACAATGTTAAATCTCTAACATCTTCTAATGCTATTATGTCTGCTTCACATTTAGTATACCACTCGAACACTCCAATTCTTCTTACTAAACTTTTTATACTACTAATATTAACAGATACAATTCTAAGATTATTTGTTTCTCTCCTTCTTAATCTATATGAAAGTATGTATTTTATCCATTTCCTTTCTTTTTACTTTTAAGCCCATGCAGTGGAATTTCCTTTTTCTATCTTTTACTCTTTTTAAATAGATTTTTTTCTTTTTAAATATCCTCCAATCTATATCTTCCCCATCACTAACCTCTGACCAACAACTATTTTGCCTTCCTCTTTTTCCTTTTTGTCACTATCTTCTTTCTGTATATTATTATTTGTCTTTTCTACAAAATCATTTTGTTGCTCTTCCTGTTGTAATTGCGCCTTATTTTTTTCACCTTCACTTACATTTTCTTCTACATGACCTTTTTCTTTTTGCTCTTTTGTGCAACCTATCCATAAATACCCTGTCTGTTTGCATTTATTTCATTTCACATTTTTGCATCATGTCCAAACTTCCCACATATAAAACATTTCTTCTTATCAGAATTACCTAAAAAATGACCCTCTTTCCCACAAAAAAAAAACATGTTTTTCAGTTGTCCCCAGTACTTTACAACAGCTCTGTTTTGTTCAACATTAATCCAGCATGGTATATGTACAATTGTTTGATTTTTCCATTTTCAAAGTAATATTACAATAGCATCTCACAATCCAAAATCCTCGGTTTACTTTTGAAATGTCTTTAACTTCTTTACAAAAAATGTTAATAAATATTTTTTACACTTTCTCTTTCTGCCTCTTTTTGAAACTGCATGTGCACTTTCTTTTGTGTTTCACTGTAAAAAGTCTTAATAATATAGTTATTCCATTGATGTATATATTTTCTTTTAGCACTATTCCACCCAAAAAAGTCTGTAGTCCTGTAGCAGTCTCAAAAAAGTCACAGTATGCCTCTTTTTTATCACAATAAACTCTCTTACCTCTTTTGCTTTGATTCCTAAACACACAATCACTGCATCCCATATACCTGTCCATCTCTTTTTCTTCCTTACTCTGTATATTAACAACATAGTTATTTTTTTTCTGTTTCCCCCATCTTCCTACACTGTCTTTTTTTCTTCTCTCTTCTATCTTACTGCTTCTACAAATGTTTTCTTATGAATATCCTTCACCTCTTCCTTTTGGATTTTGTCCATAATCTCTCCCCAAGATTGCTATTTTCCAGTCTCTATCTCACTTTATTCCACCAAGTCCATCTATAAATCATCCTGTAACCCTACTGACTGGAAGATTATAATGATAATGCCCTCTTGTGACCATTCCTCTCCTCTCGAAACCTCAAACAGATTTTTCTGAAATAGTTCCCCCGTATCCTCCACTGTTCCATACATTATCTCCTTTGTGCTAAACATCTCCTCTGAATCCTTCTGCAATAGTTCCATGGAGTCAGCATTTGCCTCATCACCTGTCTTACTGCCTACCATGTTGTGCACCATTCTCCCAGCCACTGTGCCAGGAATGGAATGCGTGCATGCACTCATCGGACATATGGACCACAAGCACTGTAGCAGTAGGGGACGTTCCCTGATGCCCTGGGCAAATTTACCCTAGTAGTATAAATACCACCTTGGGTCTCCCATGGAAAGAGACTACTAGACTAGTGAGACTAAACTGGCCAACAAAGGATAAATAAATAAATAAATAAAATAAATAAATTAGAATCTAATATCCTTGATAGTTAGTGGTCCTTCTCTATCTTTTCATTTTTTAGTAAAGTTATTGTGGAAGTTGTATATTTGTGGCTTGATTTAGTTCTACAGGATTATATAGTTCACAGTCCACTCCTGAGATGACACTTACTTCAAAGTCTTGAATGATGTTCTAACAATGAACAATTGATCTGTCCTTAACATTTGATATAGTTGACTATAACCTTTTTCCTGGACCATTTGTGGACTTACTGTGTTGGCACTGTTTGGGAGTGGTATGCTTTCTAATTTCTTTGGATGTACTAAGTAGATAGTGTTTGTCATTAAGTCAGTTTATCAGTGTTTCCTACAAGGGTCTATTTTAGGTCCTTTATTGCTCTCTGTATATATGCTTCCACTTGGAGCATTCCTCAGGAGAAAAGGCCCTTAGTATATCTTCTGTGCAGACAATATTCAACGTTAACTCACCTTTCCACAGAACAAAATGTTTGCTGTAGACTCTCTTAATGAGAACATAGAATATTTCCAAAATTGGATGATTAGTAGCCATCTGAAAGCCAACAGCTTCAGTACAGCAGCCATAGCTAGCCATGTCACCTTAAGCAATTCCAAATAGCAGGCTTTACAAATCTACCATCCTTTATTGTGGTGATAAAACTGGAGTTTGTTAACAAGGTGAAAAATGTTGACATGGACTTGGATGCCAGACTGGCACTTAAGGGCCAGATGACATCCTTTGTTAAGTCATCAGGAATCCATTTAAGAAATATTGTTCACATCAGACACCTTCTCCTTTATCAGGGGATGACCTTGTGTGTGTGTGTGTGTGTGTGTGTGTGTGTGTGTGTGTGTGTGTGTGTGTGTGTGTGTGTGTGTGTGTGTGTGTACTGGTCTCTTTCTGGATGTATTACTATAACTTCCTGTACCTAAAATTTCCTAACCTAACTCTGATCTACACCAAATGCAACTAATACAGAATTCTTCAGCATGATTATTTATAGGTATTTCCATTAACAACCATATAACTCTGGTACTTTAAAGGCTGCACTGGCTGCCATGTCAGCTTCATATAACTTTAAAGTTCAAATGCTAATGTATTTATCTCTGCAGAATTTGGGTTCCTCTTATTAGTATCTCATCTCTTATAGCCTTATACGAACCTTGTAATCCTCAACCTTTGGGTTAATGAAGGCTCCTGGGATGCACCTGGAAACATTTGGTATTTGCTTTTGTATTTTCCACATCAGATGCCACACCTCTGAAACTTCCACCTCCTCCCCAGAGGATGAGAGAGCCTCCCATACTGGTTGGATTAAACAGGTTCCTCAAGCCATGTCCTTTCATACTGGCTTATGTCTCACCACAATCACTATTGTTTTATATAGCTAGTCTATGACAAATGTTCACTGTGCATTTTACTGTTATGTTTTAATCTGACTGTTTTATTGGATTTATTTTATATTTGCCACAAGCACCTAAAAAAACCCAGTAATGGTGTATTCCCATTTTCCAAAGCAGTGAGATGACAATCCTCATAACTATTGCTATAGCTCTTTCTCATAAGAATCCTCACTTTGTGGATGGTACTCCAAATTTGACCATTAGATTGCAGATTGTATGTGCTGGACATTGTATGTTTGCATTCCCACTTGTTCTAGATCTTCTGAATTCTCAGCTGTGTTGTAGACGAGTGTCAGATATGGCAACATCTGGTATTCCCTGTCTCAAGAACATAAACATTACTGCACTAATCACACTTGCACTTATTGTGTCTGTCAGTGTTACTATTTCATGAAACTTGGAATTAATAATAATAATAATAATAATAATAATAATAATAATAACAATAAAATAATACACACACATAACACAAACATTTTTAAATGAAAAAATATGTGCCTGTATACCATGGATGAAGATGCTCTTTAGTATGATGATGAGGATGACCATGGTGAATATGAATTAGCATCTGTTCTTCTGGATTGTTGTTATGGCATACATTGCAAATGGTATAATTCTACAGTACTTGCAACAGATGAATCAACATTAATGGCAAATAAATTACATCTCTTGCTATTTTGTTGTACTCCACTATTCCCAGATGTGATTCCTGTATTTGCTTTTTCAGCTGATTGAGAACTGTTATTTCATCAGCTTTGAACATCAGACTTTAGACACAGGTTATATACTCAATGATAAAAAAATAAGACTGGATTTCTTTCTTTACAAATTCATTTTGCTCAGTTTAGCCACTGCTTGTAACTTCTTTCATTAACTGGATTTCAACATCAGTATCAGTACATGTACTGAGTTCTTTTTCCTTTTTCTTCTGTTATTAGTAATTGAAAAATTACGTAAGTCATTTTTAATTTTTCTAACAATTCTTCATATTTCTCTGGTTAATATGCTCTGTTAACGTCTGCTAGGTATCATTCTCTTTCTGGTCTGTATTCCATTTATAGATCATGCTTATGTAGATTAAGTACATTCATGTGCAACCTCAAAAGTGCCACATACAAATAATTTCTGAATGTGCATTGCAAGGGTTTATTTTCTGTTTCTTCCTGAATTCTGAACACAGATGTTTTCATAAAATCTGTCACATCCATATACTATTCTGAATATTTCTTTTTGGTCTCACCTTATCTATTTTTTACATCAGTAAATGTTTTTGATCCATAGGCAACTGTCCTTGTCTCTTGTAAGATTAAAGATCCTGTACCATTCTGAATATTGTCTAAGTGCTGTACAACAGGTTTTTCTACATCATAGTATTATAACAATGATGCTTGTATAACTAGTTTTCTGAGTATTTATGGTTTTCTTTTTCAAAGCTCCATTCTCAGGATCTACATTAGGCATTATTCATAAAAAATGTATGCCATGCATAAGTCTCAACTGTCCAGAATTTCACAATTTGTACAGGTTTTTGCCATATCATTTTGGTCTATTCCTCATAACTTTTTTATGGTTTTCTGGTAAATCATTCAGGAAAGAAGTCATTAAATAATGATATACATTTGAATTTCAGACTTCATATCCCTTAGAAAAATGCATGGCAGCACAAAAACTGCTATTCTAGCAACTTTCTAAATTTATAAAAACAATATTTAAAATATGTAAATGATTTTGAGCCTTTTACACCCCCCCATTCAATGCACAGAGTACATATGCAAATGAGCCCTTCCCTGTTCATGCATAATTCACAACACCATCAAAGTACCAGCTGGTCCTAGTGGGTAACCATGGGACTCAGTCCACGTAAGATCCAATGGTTTTGCACTTGTCAGCATTCAGATCCTTTTCCTTGCTGATACATTGCTTAGCAGACAGAGCTAAGTAATATATCAGTGCTATCAAACAGACAGAGAGATGTGAACGCATGTACGTGTGCGTGTGCGTGCGCACATACACACACACACACGCACACACACACACACATATCACTTCCTTTACATTGCAAGAAAATTCCTTACCAGCAGCCAGAGTTCCCTGCCATACAAGCAAACCTGCAACCACAACCAGACTTGTCCCACTCTTACACAGTGATGATGATGAGCTCTCACCAATAGGAGCACTCACAGCACCATATTTCCCCATCACTTTAATATGGTAATAACCCCAGCTATGCTGCCTTGCCCAAGGAGGCTAACATTTTTATAACAAATGAAACCACACCATGGAACACACTAAAAACTCAAAACAATATATCCACAAATGGCCACACTTGACTGTTTATTGAGTGCTTTTGTCCAGAAATAACACTGGACTTCATTAGAATACTCAGTTAACATATGTCTTTTCTTATATACCTCTAACAATTACAAACATAATCATCAATTACTTTTAATTAAGCAATTACTACCATAAACCAATGAAATACACATACATGTACATATAATCTTATAAAAATATTGTGACAATAGGAGGTACTGCTAGTCATGCCAGGAGAAGTAGGGCAGTGGATGTATGACTTGTGCCAGCGCAGCTAGCTGGAATTTTGTAAATGATTATATGTCATTTGTATATCAAACTGATTTGTACAGATGCTTGTGCTGAAAGTGTATTTGTGATGTTTGCTTGTGTTAAAATGTATCAACAGTGCACCCTGCTGGAATGAAAAGAAATGTACATGTATTATTGTAACTGAATTAAATGTACATGTTTTACTAGAGGATACTGGGGCAGCAGAGGTTAACCAGCTAGCTTACTTTAAGAAAAATAAGGGAAATGCAAATGAGCTGTTAAACCATTAAAAAGGCACCCCACAGTGTTGAATAGGACTGGAGACTGTGGGTCTAAAAGAAGCCTTTGTTCATTAGCTCAATACAAAGAGGGGAAGCCCCAGGCACTGTCCTAAACATTTAGATGTGTATTGTGGCCATCTATGTTAAATTCCTATCTCAGCTTCAAAGGGGAATACTGTGAGAACCTAGAGTCAGGTGAAGAGGTCATTCTGCAAGCCATCTTGGATGTTATATTTTACAGGGAGTAATCTTTGAGTATTGAGTATTCTTTTTGAGGAACCTGACTAGAAAGACTACTCGCGTATTTCATTGTACCTTGCTCTATCAAGTAAGTCATTAGGAACAGTAATTCTCCTAGATTCAGTCAGGAATATAGTGAAGCTTAGTTTAGAGATTGTTTTTCTTTATTTGTATGAGTTTGTCCATCAATGCTATTTTCAGTATTTCCTGTGATTTGAACTCTGTGGTTTACTATAAATTTATATTTAGTATTTTCTTGTCCTTTTATTATTTATTATTAAATATATTTAAACTTTTCATTGTGGCTGGTCCTTTTTAGAAAATATTTAAGCTTTGAGAGTGCTTATGTTTACTTGGTGACACTGTGTGGGCCACACCAGAAGGCCTAGCTGTCTTGGTCAACTAGTACCATTTGTATTAGTACTAATATTACACAGTATAATTGGACACCCTTTGCTAAGGGCCTTAGAGTAGCCAATTGTGGAGTGTCTGGTGGCAGGGTCACAGCAGGTAAATCTGTGCCAGCCTTTCCCAGGTGTATTTGTGTGTGTGTGTGTGTGTGTGTGTGTGTGTGTGTGTGTGTGTGTGTGTGTGTGTGTGTGTGTGTGTGTGTATAAAAAATCTACTCTCACAGTGTGTGTGTGTGTCAGCTATTTGGAGCAGCGGCACAAAGCACTGGGCTTACAGAGAGGGTGCTGGAGGTCTTGGGTTGGATACTCAGCTGAGGACCTAACCCTACAGCTGTACCAGTGGGAAGTCTTATTGGGGACCTAGAGGGAGACAGATAGAGAGTTCCAGACCTTGGACTGTGTTCCCTGTGTGTTCTTAAGAGAAATTGTGCTTGATGCAGAGAGGTCTGCATCTGGAAATACTGAGTGTATCCATTTGTATTCCAAGTGGACATCTCTCTTCAGTGTCAGTGGTGAGGATTCAGGCTCCTTGATTACTGGCCCAGTGTGGGGACATCACAAATATTTAAAAATTTCTACTAATAACATTATCTTTTTTACTAATAACTATAGAAACAAAGTGGAACTTAGGGACGCTATTTGGCAGTTAGGACTGGGTGCCAATAAATCACCAGGTTTAATTGAAATGGGGAATATAAAATGTTTTTCACTGAATAACAGGTTAAAAAATTATATGTTTTGAGGATAAAATGTTTATGAATCACTCTTAGTCATGATGGTAGGGCATAGGATGATGGTGCTGCAGACTTTGCAAAATATAATATACCTTACTGTGTTGCTACACATAGCTATTTAGTAACATGTAGTATACCTTACTAAGCTAACTTTTACTGGTGTACTGTCTAATGCTGTCGTGCTGCTCAGCACTTCCCCCAACCCTGAGCATATGAATAATTAGTACACAAGGGTGTACAATGCACTCCATTGCACAATTATAGAAAATTAAATGACTATTGTACACCACTGTATATTGCATCAATCCACATTTATGAATTTCTGTGTTTCACAGCAGCAGCATGTTATATATCATATGCATGATGCTTGTTTACCCCAGCAGACTATATCTATGAAGAGGAAGGATAGTCATTGGAGCAAAGTTTGGAAGAGACCACACCATTCCTACAAACTTCTATAATTATTACCTGTCTTCTGACATTGACATTTGCAAGTTTAGTTTTTTTTTCTTGATTAGGTTTCAGTCTCTTTGAAATTAGAATATGGCCAAGTATTTTAGGTTTATCGGTTGTATTTTACATTTGTTCTTACTTAACTTGACATTAGACTATCTTAGTCTATTTAGCAGCTGTATCAGTCTCTTTCTGTGCATTTCATACCTGACCCTAGAAAAATAATACATCATTAGTTTTGTTTATAACCTTTTCCAAACTTTCAATTTCTTGGGGAATCAGTTCTTTGGAACACCTCTGCTGCTGAAGAAATACTGTAGTTATCATAAGGAAATTATACCTTTCTATGGTATATTAAATATGCAAATGTTAGGGTTTTCTTCATTTATCTTTCTCTGCCAGAATCACTGGTTTGCATCTAGTAATGAAAAAGCATTTAGGAGTTGGTATTCTTGAGACTATTTCCTCAATGGTATGCAGTGGATAATATTCTAGTTTTATCACATCATTCAGATCCAAAGGATCAATACAAACACAAATCATCCTGCTTTACAGTACTAACCATACTATTAACCCATTATGGTAGCTCTAATTGCTTGTTAATGGCACTTAGCCTTTCCATTTCTTTCATTTCTTGCTCTAGTTTACTTTTGAGAGCTAATGGTACTTTGCATGGCACACGTATCTCTGACACACCATTAGGATTCAGTCATATATGATACTGTCATGGAAAACATCCTAAACCTGTAAAGAAATAAATAAGCACTATAATGGAGGATGTCAATATTATGGATCTGTAGGGTATTAAAGATATCTCTAACTGTGCAACTGTTTCTGAGTGCATACAGAAATACATTCTCTCTTTGCTTTTGCACTATGAATTCTTTTTAGCACTATTAGTTTTTCACAAGTTGATTTCCTAGAATATTACCTACTTTGATTTCAAAGAGCATATACTTCTTTGTTTATATTCATATTGGTAACTTTTGACACAATTGTTTTTACTTTATGCCATGAATATATTAACATGAATACCTATAGCTTATCTGTTTTTGCCTTTCTTCCCCAGTGCTTCAGAAGTAGGTTTAGTCAAATATTATACTTTGCACATTTGTGTATTGCTAATTAATTGTCAGAATTTCTGGCAACAAGTTTCACTTTTGTCTCTCTTTTTCTGTTGCATTTTCAGTTATTATTCTGCATCTTCTTATTTTAATAGTGCTAACAAATAACCAATTTCACACTTCTGTTCAACAGCATGCAAGTTCTTTGGAACATACTTGTCTTTTCCTTTGTATATATTTACAAAATGTTTTTTATTACAAAGCCTCTACAAAACTGATTAAAAGCAAATATTCCTGCTGTGTTTATATTCACATGTAATATAGGTTCATAGGTAAAGCTGGAACCTGAAATGCCCTTTATGACTCTATCTTAGCATTACTCATACAAAACATTCTGATTTTATGTCTAGCTTTGCCTTTGTGTTTGACTAGCATACTACCTTATACACTTTAATTCCCTCAGTTAATTAATTTAACTGAGTACTTGTAAGTTTACTCACTTTCCGTATATTCACAGCTTTTGATGAAGACAGATCTGCTTCTTGAAACAGCCTAGATGAGTTTTGCTATCATTGCTACTCCTATTGCCCTAAATAATTGCAGATAACTCATAAAAAAGGTGTAGGAGCCAGCAACAGGTAGTAAGGGAACTTGTTTGGACCTTGCTAACTTGTTATAAAACCTTTTGGCATAAGGTTAACCTACTTTTCAAGGCATATTTGCTTCAACCTTGGAATGCTTACAGGAATCTTAGGGCTGTCTCAGAAGCTGCCAAACTTTACTTTCATTACCAAATGGTAGACATTCTCAGTAGCAGATTATAAAATGCTTTTACCAATAAGTAGAAGCTGATAATAGGAAGCAACGTACAAATCCAAAAAAAAAAAAAAAAAAAAAAAAAAAACAAAGAAATCCACCAAACACTCACTCCTGATTGCAAACAAAATTTATTCAAGCTTAAAAACGTAAGCGCTTCTGTCCCTAATTATAGTTGATACAGAAAGTTCATCAGACAATAATACTCAAGTACCACATCCATTAAATACTTTAAAAACATATGACATCACTTCTTCGGACATTTGTTAAAGACATATGATGTCTAAAAAAACTTATGTTTAAAAAAAATATCAAAAAGTTCATCAACAGCAGTCATATACACAATCATTAGAATGTGTAAACAATCATTAGAACAAGTCTCCCTCTCACTCGCAAAGCACTCAACAGTGTGATAATAACCCGTGTCATTTAATAGAAAATATTATGAATGAGATTATTGCTAAAAGACAAATAGGACATTTTACACTTCTTTTAAACACAGAGTTTAGCCCAGAAGAGAATTTTGATGTTAATACCAATATTAGTAGACCATTGGATATGACACCATCTCACATGAATGATCCTTTAACTTTTTCCTCTACCCATGAAGGGTTGCATAGAGAGAAGGTGGACAGCAATTTTACATTTTGTTTTTTGACCACTTTTTTCTATGGATGCATTCCATATCAAGGAAATTTTTGGAGAAAAATTGGAAATTGTTAACAAGTGAAAGAGATCTAAGAGAGACCCTTGGGGAAAGACCAGTTTGTGTCTTTTGGAAAGGATATAACATCAGAACTCTCTTTGAACAGCAGAGTGAGACAGCGTTTAGGATATATGTACAAGTGTGAGTCTTGCAAATTTTGTTCCCACATTTTAGAAGTCAATGATATAACCAGTAATCGAGTAAGATTAAAAATTAGAGACAGGTTCTGTTGCAATACAGAAAGAGTAGTTTATTGTGCCCTATGCAAATTTTGCCTGTGTTTTTACATTGGAAAAACTGAGCGTAAACTTAAAAACAGAATTAGTGAACATCTTAGGAACATTAGGGACCACTGTGAATTTAATGCTTTGGCCAAACATATTTCTCAACACACTGAGCATAAATTTAAGTTTATTATCTTGGAAATGATACGCCCCTGGGTTAGAGGAGGTGCATGGCCATACTTATTATAAAAAGCCGAACTTAGTTGGCAGATTCGTTTAGATTCAACTCATTGGCCAGGTTTAAATGAGAGTGTATCTATAACTAGTCTCTTAAAATTGAAAGCTTTGAAAAGATAAAAAAAACTGTCACTAAATGTAATAGTTCACACAGACCTGTTTTGGTTTAGGTCATGTCCTTGAGTTATTATCACACTGTCAAATGCTTTGTGGGTGAGAGGGTGACTTGTTCTAATGATTGTGTATATGATTGTTGCTGAAGAACTTTTTGATATTTTTTTTAAACATAACTTTTTTTAGACATATTTCTTGAACAAATGTCTGAGGAAGTGATGTCATATATTTTTAAAGTATTTAATGGATGTGATACTTGAGTATTATTGTCTGATGAAGTTCCTGTATCAACTATAATTAGGGACGAAAAAGCTTACATTTTTAAGCTTGAATAAATTTTGTTTCCAATCCGGAATGAGTGTCTGTTAGAAGCTAATAATACTACAGGTAGTTAGTCACTGCATCATAGATTGCTCTTTGTCCACCATCTTCCCTTGTTTCAATTTCAGACACACCATAATGGGCGAGGTATATGAAGTATGAAGGAAATGTGAACAGAGTTGATTGGCTCTGGATGGACTCCCATCAAATGACTAAGAATGACAGTTAAAATTATGAATAGAGCTGTATTGCATCTGTTTAACAGATCCCTAGTTGATGGTACATGTCACAAGTTACAGACATAAATACATATGGTATCTTGGCAAAGATCCACTGGAAAACTGATACCTAGTCAGTCTCATTTACTAGACCTTCAGTAAATGCCATAAGAAGTTGAGTACACCTGCAAACCACTGTCTTCCTGTAGATTATGCACTTTGAGGCTTCCAGCATTGCTTCAAAATGTCAAGGAGTCAATGTGGCACTTATTAAAGTAGTTGATATTATCCAATCTGGTGTGGAGAAATGTCAGACTGTGAGTGCTGTGTTTGTTTATGACTCAATCAGTTATGTGTTTCAGAGCGACAGATGCATAGATATGCAACATGCTTATGAACCTTTGATATGGTTTATATACAGCTTGCTAAACATCATGTTTAAGGTCAAACAGCATGACTTTGTCTCTGAATATGGATGTAACAATGCCCTGCACCTGGGCTCTCTACTGTTTTTCCATGTATGTAAACCCCATGTACATTATGACAAAGCATACAGAATTCAATATATTGATGCTGTGATACTTTTATACAAAGCAGACTCCAATATGCTGACACTATGATGCCTTTATACTTTGAATGAAAATGTGTACTTAGCACTAAAAAGAAAAAGCTGTTGTCATCTGTCAGTAAGCACTTTGTGAATAACAGAAACTACTTAGTGGCTCTACCTACCCACTGTGATATAGAACTATAGATGTCTCATACCTTGTAATATCTACTTCATCACTTTGAGTAGTATATGATACATTCTTCTCACATTCCTAAGCATGTAAAGTCTCATCACCAGCTAGGATATGTATGTATCTGTCTATATTAATAGAAGATTGCCTGACATTAGAAGCTTGCTTTATAGTGGATAGGGTAACTTTACTTCTATTACTCTTCTTCTGGGTATGTTGCAGTTGTTATATGTGTGCAACAGTTAAATGCTGAATAATAGGATATAATTATTGGCCCAGTCGTGAAGAGGCTGAGTATCTCCCACTCTGAACAGAAACATTTGTTTCTTTAGTAGCTTGCCTCCTGAAATGTTGGCAGGTGAATGAAAGGAATGAGTGGGTAAAAGCTGGGTTACCTTTTCTGGAGGATGATCTCATCTCTGTCGTAGCTAAGTGTAAGGAAGCCGGATCAGCATTGATGGGACATCTCATAATAGTGTACATGTGGGAATGTATGCATGCTTTTAATGGGTATATATCAGAAGATCGAAGTTTCAAAACTTCGAATCTGATATGGTCGACACCATATGATCGAAGTCTTGAAACTTTGAATCTTTTAATGGAGATCTCCCTACAGTGTGGAAAGGGAAGATTTCCCTTTTCTGCGCTGTAGTGCGATCTCAGAGTTGGTATATTTAAGTAGTGGGGGGTGTGGGGGGTGCAGGGGTGCTTGCCCCCCTGCTTAGAGCATTTAAATGATTTGTTTTTGTAGGTTGTTGTGTTTTATTACATTTTAAATGTTTCAAGACTTTGATGATATAGTGTCGACCATATCAGATTTGAAATTTTGAAACTTCGACAATGTAATATAGACCCGCTTTTAATACTAATGTCAGGCATTAAGCTTCGGAGATTAGAAGAGGGTGCGAACAGCATATTTTATAAGAAAAAAAAACACTTGGTTGTGACAGATGTATAGCTTGGTTGTTTTTTTTCTAGTCTTTATCATGTGAACGAATAAGTAAAATGTGGGCAGTCAAGATATCATGCTGTTAGCCTAAGGACATTTTGTGTGTGTGTGTGTGTGTGTGTGTGTGTGTGTGTGTGTGTGTGTGTGTGTGTGTGTGTGTGTGTGTGTGTGTGTGTGTGTGTGTGTGTTTGTCTGGGGGGTGAGGGATGGTGTGGTGTGTTAATCTACAGGTGGCAAAGTTTGCTATTGTCCTTCAAGTCAGCTACCATAATACAGTATTCTGTTGACTTGGTTGGATAACCCTTGTAGTTACATTTTATTTTCTGCAACTAAATGCTGCTTATAAGCATGAATCCAACATGTTGGAGGAATTTGTTTAATTAAAAAATGTACTTGGAATGTGGGAAATTCTGGATTTAATTGCAATTGCATGTTTATTCCCAAGGGCAAAGCTCAGTGGGATAAATATGCCACCATAAATAAAATCTGCACTGTCCACATTCCAGTGAGGTTTCTTATTTTTATACAATTTGTATAATAATAAAAAAAAACATATATTTTTAAATAAGCAGTTTGACATATACTGTTTATCGGGTCTATATTAGAACATCGAAGTTTCAGAACTTTGAATGTTCTATTATCGACACCTAGTAAGCAAAAGCTGAAAATAGCAAAGTTTTAGATAACCGAATTCTTTCCTAGGGAAAGAATTCGGTTGTCCGTTCCTGTCGCTTCGCTATTTTCAGCTCTGCGGTGGAAAGTTACAGGTCGGGTTAAGGTAAGTGTGCGATTGTGTGGACCTGAGGGTTAGGGCAGGTTGGGTGAATTAGGGTTAGGGTGCGGGTCAGGTAAGTGTGCGAATATGTGGACGTGAGGGTTAGGGTGGGATAGGTGAGTTAAGGTTAGGGTGCGGGAGAGGTGTATGTGCGATAGTGACGGACCTTAGGGTTAGGGTTTGGGTTAAGTTAAGTGGGTAGATAGTGGTGTATGTACAGTTTAGTGTAGGTTTAGATGTAAGATTTTAGGTGTATGTGTGTGGATTGCTGTTTGTTTGGTGTGTTTGTGTTGTGTGTATGTGTTTTGGAACAGCAAAATTTTTCCCTAGGAAAAAATTCACTGTTCTAAATTTTCGGACTTATCGGTTTTCGGTTACTAGGTGTCGATATTAGAACATTCGAAGTTCTGAAACTTCGATGTTCTAATATAGACCCTGTTTATCACTAGCGGCATATGGTTGTGGAGTCTGCACAATAAGTATGCACATCAAAGTGCAAGTGATGTGTTTCTAGTCAGTGTGCTGACTGTGCAGTGGGCTGCCCCCTTTTTTCAAAATGGGATGCCTCGATAACTTCACGATATCATATGTTATTTACCATTAATTGGTATGTGACTGGGAGAGAAGGTAATGGATGCAATTCCCTTACTGAAATCTGCTCAGTGACAGATACCAATATTTTGTAATATGGAGCAGGAACTTCTGACAGTAACAGTATTCATGACACAAAAAGAGCATTTGAGACAGTAGATCACCAGCTTTTACTCTGCAGACCTCAAACACAAGCATTTGGTGGAGGCCGCGGTGGTACGGCTGTAGCGTTGTTACCTCACAGCAAGAGGTTCTCCCGTTCAATTCTCGGCTGGGCTTGTGAGTGCCTTCTGTGTGGAGTCTGCATGTCCTCCCTGCGGTTGGGTAGCATTCGAAAGACATGCATGTGTAAATGGGCGTGTCTTCGTTGAAGGTTGAGCATCGAGCTGGCACCTCCGCATTTCATAAAAATCTACTGCCAATCATTAGCAGAATAGAGTTCCGCTGTGGCGACCCCTTACCAGGAAAAGCCCGATATTAAATAGTTTAAAAGTTATTTAGAGGCTAGAAGCTTTTATGCTCCTGCAGGAAAACATGCTTCTCAAATGGGCGCATATGGGGCTAGTATTAGAACCTGTACTGGTTTTGTTGTCTATCAATGATTTTACCCTTGACCTCTCGAATATGAATATCACAATGTATGCAGATGATACTTACCCTACATTTTGGTACAACTTCAATTACAACTTAAAAAGCTAGCTTATGCAAGAACTCTTCACAAAAGTCTGGCATTGGCTACAAAAGAACAAATGTTAACCCACTACCTTGTAAGTCAGCAATTACGCATCTAGGAATTTCATAGTACATTCATGATATCCCTTTGATATGCATTAACTAATTAATTAATTAATTTGAATTTATTAACTGGGGTAGAGCACAAAAGACAATTTCAGTCTTAGCCCAAGGAAAAGTACATCAATAAAATTAATTAATACAGTACAGATAGTGTCACTGCAATGTGGTGTGCAAAAGAAGGTTAGAGTAATGCAACAGTAACATAAGTAAAGTTAAGCATCCAGAATGAGAAATTATTTACATTATATATTTATACATTATACATTATATACATTTGCATTACACAGCTGACTGAAGCTGAAATGAGCTTATGAGTTATAGAGAAATTGTATACACTATACACAAGAAAGTCAAATCTTAAGTTAAGTGCGATATACAGTTGGAAGGGTATAGATAGAGTAAGAAAGTTATTTGACAGTGACAGAATTTACATGCCAAATGATATCAAAATATTTTCACAACAGCTTCAGAAATATGTGGGCTCTGGACTGACCCCATACATTGGATGGTATTCAGAAAAGTTAGCTTTGTAGCACTAATAGCGCTTTACTCTGGTAATGTTACGGAGCTAGCTAGCAGTTCAGAGACATACAGCAACTACATGGAGCAAAAATTAATTAATGGTTCCTTAGCTTCTTTTTGAGTCAAATACTTAGCTGGAACAACTGCATTAGCCTACCATCATACACAAGCTGTTGTATAGGCTCCTATAGTCACAGAGGCACATCAACACACACACGCACACACGCATACACACACACACACACACACACACACACACACACACACACACACACACACACACAACACACACACGTTAAGAACTCAAAAAAAGAAAAAGAGACTGTAGAGCAGTATAAGTGCAAAATGCACACAACAACCCAGAGTGTGTGTGATGTCTCAGTTATATACTTTCGACATTTTATTAACAAAGACTGAAATGTAGAGTCAACTTCTGTACTGCAAACCATTCATTACACAGATGGTAGTTTGATCACCAAGATGAAAGATAGGTAGTTTAAAAATAACCATGTGTATTGCAGATGGTACTCACTGTGCTGAAATTCTTTTTTTTGTCAGTAACATGACCTAAGTATGTGAAATTTGGCAACATACTTGAGTTGTTTTCCTGAATCTGAATCTTCTCTTTTGAAAGTCTCTATTCAAAATATGTTGTTCTTTTCGGCTTTTCCCAGTTAGGGGTTGCCACAGCAGAACTTCGATCTGCTAATGATTGGCAGTTGATTTTTATGATGCCGAGTTGCCAGCCCAACACCCAGCCTTCAGCAAAGGCATGCCCATTCATGCATGTCTATTGGAGGCCACACAAGCACAGGGAGGACATGCAGACTCCACACAGAAGGCACTCCAGCCAAGAATCGAACAGAAGAACCTCTTGCTGTGAGGCAACAATGCTACCGCTGTACCACCACAGCTTTATTCAAAATATGTTGTAAACCAGCTAAATACTGTGTTTCAGTGTTATCCATGAGAATGATGGCAACACCCATATAACTGACATTCATTTACATGAGACACAAATCGTGAAAGATTAAATACCTGAACTGTGAAATGTTCCCAGGGTAAGTAAATACTTGACTAAACGTAAACGAAATACACACTGAAGTAAGTAAAACCCACATAGGTGGGGGGGATATGCCCCCCACCCCCACCCCCCCCAACTATATATACCAACTCCAGGATTGGACTACAGTGGAGCAAAGGGCATGTTGGGTAAGTGTTTACTTAACCTGGGAAATGTTGTTCTGGTATTTCATCTCTCACTATTTTCATCTCATGTAAATGAACATAGATTATAAGGGCATCGGGATTTTGAAGTAGACTCATATACATATATATATATATATATATATATATATATATATATATATATATATATAAACTAGAGAAAAAGAATAATCATTTCTTAGTATTTGTTTAGCCCATAATGCCTGTTAGCTCCATTTGAATATAAGACTAAGTAAGTTATATTTCAGAAAACACACACAGTACCATTTAGTCTATAAGAAAGTTCTGGCAAGGATTAATGAAACACGTATGTTCAAATAATGGATTTAATATGACCTTTAAGCCTGAACCTGGACATTTGATTTCAGAACTGATGTGGCAATAACATGTTATAAGTTTTGAAATGTTGTATTTTTTTTTTCAGCCTGTGGGAGGTGTATGTCATATGACTGCAAGAATGTCATGTTCATTTATCAGGGTAATGATATGCTGGGCAGATTGTACCAATGAGCAAATATAGTCAGGGGGAGAGTGTTGCTCGAAAATTAGTGTCATCTGATGTCCAATAGTTAATCAATAAGGACACCCCTACTAGCAAAGCAATAGACAGTACTACTATAGACAGTGGTAAATAATGGATATATTTTTCTGTCTTAATGGATTCGCCCTAAGAAGCACATCTATATATTTATTAAAACCAGTAACTTGGTGAAATCTTCATTTTTGCAAACTTCGGATATCTGTGTAACCTGAAATCCTTTAAAATAAAACTTGTCTTTTATTTGCCAGTTGTTACAGATTTTTGCAACATTCTGGATTGCTTCACTCAGTTTCAATAGACAGATTTATATGTAATCTAAGTTAGAGAATTGCAGAGTGGTAGCTCCGTGGTCTGCCTCCAAATGTGAATCGTTATTGAACTGAGACACTTATGCTACATTTAGAATCCGTGGATATAACTTCCGGAACTGGCAGTGCTTGTCCATGGTGGTAACATTACCCAGTATTGCCATAACATTTTTTCATTGGCAATGGTAATTGCAGAGTTACAATATGAAATAAGGAGGTGCGGAGGCACAGCCCTCAGATGGGCAGTGCATGGGGCTTGCCTCCCTGCAAAAATATATTTTTGTCTTAGTTTGCTGCTGCTTTTATGAGCGTGTGTGTGTGTGTGTGTGTGTGTGTGTGTGTGTGTGTGTGTGTGTGTGTGTGTGTGTGTGTGTGTGTTTGCATGTTTTAGTGTAGTTCCTTGTTTGGAGACTGGTCCAGGCAGGGCATAAGTTTCCACTTGATCACTTAGAAGTTGTTTCAGCTGACAGTGAATTTTGTGTGGTTGCAGCTGGATCACTTGTCAGCTTTTTGCTGTTTAGTGTGGTATCATCAACAAAGAATGCTTTGAAGGAACAAACTGTGATGAAATGTAAGATTTAAATCCCTACAGAAGTTTTTCTAACTAACTCACTATTTTTACTAACATATTATTATATTTTCTGTCTGGAAATTATATATACCATACATGTCTACTAAATTATTTTTGGTTAAGACAAGTTCATTAAACAGCAGTTATCCCCCTGCCTTGTAATTACATTTTTCTTCCTAAAAAAAGAATGCTCAGAATGCTAAGATGTTTTTCAGTTAATTTGCCTGTTTGACATTTATTATGCGGAAGAAAAAATGCATTGCCAACGTACACCTTTATGCACACGTGTGTGTGTGTGTGTGCGTGTGTGTGTGTGTGTGTGTGTGTGTGTGTGTGTGTGTGTGTGTGTGTGTGTGTGTGTGTATGTGTGTGTAAGGGAGAGCTACAAACATAGACAGAGGGGTTTGCTAACAGGTTATGTAGTATCCAAAGGGGTAGATCAGCAGCCATGGCACAACTTGACACATTTGGAGAGGCAGTTTGGAATTGCTGTCCGACAAATGCATCAAATGCCACAACTGGTGTGTCTCAAACTGAACTTAAAACTTTTTCCAGCACACTAATTTAATTTTGTTGTCTTTTTTCTCCAGTGCTTCAGTCACCACTTTAAAGGCAACTTGAAGTTTCTGCAGTATAGCATAATTTTAGGTATTACATCTGGCTTTGTAATTAGCTTGGCTTTAACCACTGTAGAACAAATATAAGCCTTTCTACAGTGCTGAGTATGCTTCTTACATCTTCCCATACTTGGATGGATTACCAGTTACTGTTATATCAACAGAAACTCCAGCAAAACTATATGAAAGCCACATGGATTCCTGAAGGAATCTAAACATTGCTGCCAGAATGCTAGTTGTATAACTGAAACTATAAACATGAATGGTATGGCAGTACTGGGAGAAATATTCCATTATACCAGTATACCAATATACCAGTCACTGTACTAAATGAACCCAATGCTTTGAATGATTGACTTTAAAATGTGGGCAAATATTTGTAGAAGGTGACAGTTTCATTTTTAATGAGGTAAGTGAGCTGGATTTTCATAGACTGTTTTTACATCTATAGATAGTGGTGTGAGTGCATGCGTGTGTTTGTGTGCTAATGTGAGTGTGTGTTTGTGTGCACCTCTATACTGAATACTGAATCATTGAAGAAAACTAACATCAACATTCAGTATGTCAGATACAAATATTGATTTTCGATGTACATTTTGAAAGTGCGATGCACATGAAACAAGTAATCTTGCATGGGGAACAAGCCCCTCTGGACCTCCTACAGCTCCCATTACCCTGTGACTGTAAATATATTAAATTTGAGATCACACAACAGTGGAGAAAAGACAAGCTCCCTTATTCCACTGTCACTTGATCTCAGAAGAACAGCATTAGTGCTACTTAAATTTTGTGTAACTAAAAGGAAAGGATCATCTGTCCCCCCAGACAGAATGCAAAACCGGTATATTGCAGTATAAATAAAAGGTAATTTTTTGTTTTGATCCATTCACTTACATTGTGATGCATAGCAACATCAACAAATAACAGTATATATATATATATATATATATATATATATATATATATATATATATATATATATACCAGAGGTAAGGATGGAACCCAGACCAGGAAGTTTTGAGGCAGATACCATAATTAAAGAGAGAGACTGTGCTGCAATTTGTTAAGCTAATTTCATATTTGTTTGTTAATAAAAGTGACAGAATGAGTAGCCTACCTTGGCCCAGAACAGGAAATGCTCAGGTCTTCAATAACTAGCTATGAGGATCAGTCGTAACTGTCAACCTCTCAGTGCAAGAAATATAGACAAAGTCACAATTAATGGGGGGACAAAGGCCCAAAAAAACAGGAACATATTTTAAATATTAAGTTTATAAGCTTAGAAAATTGTTAGAATAATAGGCTTTACATTATTATATATCTCCTGAAGAATATGAGGTCTGAAACCAAAATGTATATAATTATTTAGTGACTTCAATCCTCAATGATTTGCCAGGAAAAACACAAATTTTATGAGGAACAGACCAAAAATATGAGGCAAAAATCTGGACAGTTGAAGGTATGGAATCAACATTGTTATTCAGTTCACCAAAAAATGTTGATTTCTCAACTGGGTCACTGCAAGGGTTATTTTTCTTTTCAGTTATGTAGCAGTGACTCCAGAATTGATTTCAGTTGTAGCAGGCATAGCTAGAATGCAGCCATTTTCATGGGTGTGGTGAAGGTTTTGGTCTCCACAAAAACTCATTGAATAAATGTCGTTTTGATGATATAGCTGTCAACTGAGATGCATTTGATTAGTATATGTTTGAGCTAACCAAGATCTCTGATATTACAAAATCCAAACTTAGATATGTAGTGACTTACCCGGGAGCAGATTTAGAAGACCATTTGCTCTCACATAGGGGTACAAGAGCCATCAGTGCTGTCACTGAAGCTGCTATGAACAAGAGGCAGTTGGACCTTAATGGATATCAGGTGCCTGATGAATCATATGTGCATGTCTCTACCTGCATCTCTTCATAATTCTTATGCTGCCTTCCTACATACTGGTTCCACTGTGGAAGTACCAACGATAGCAATCAAGGAGCATGCTGGGAGCTACCTATGATGAGATCACTACGAAGCTGGCAAGGAGCTTCACAGAAGAAACAACTTCTGCTTTAAAACTCCACTGTTAAGAAGGTAAACGTAGGGATCAGAGGGGATATTATGGTAGGGTAGTTATCTGTCTCTCCCTGCTAAAACATCAGGCAAGCATCTGAGAGAGGCAGGGCATGCATCCTTAAGGTCTCTGGAGTAGCTATATGGGAAAGTAAATTGTATGAAGCATAGTTTTTACCATTTGACACTTTGTACAATTGTGTATCTCAGCATTTTGTTTCTTGAGAGATGTCTTGTCATGTATCAAGTTCAAAATTAATATTGTTGTAATGTTTTTCTCTTCTGCTCTGCAGTGGGAACATTTTTTTGTCCTGTTAGACATATCCAGATAACAACAAACAAACAAATTAGCAAATAAACTGCATGTCATTGTTAACTTTAGGACAAAGGGTTCAGAGCAGTGAAGGATCATTTTGTGTAATGGGGGAGATCCTTAGACAAATATCATGCATGGTAACATTTCTGAAGTGATGTCTATTAATGAAAAGGTGATGACTGTGTGCTGTGTAATACTGATCTCATAAAATGGCCGTACAAGTGTGTCAACCTCTTACAGCAAGAAATCTGGTCAAAGCAATAAATAAAAGTGGGACAAATGCCCAAAAATAGGGACAATTTTTAAATATTGCTCTTACAAACATAGAAAGTTGATAGAATGACAGGTTTTGCATTAACATACATTTTCTGAAGGATATGAAGTCTGAAACTCAAATGTCTATCGTTATTTTCTAACTTCAATTTTTAATGATTTGAAACTAATTTGCCAGAAAACCACAATTTTATGAACAATGGACTAAAAATATGAGGCCAAAATCTGGACATTCTGGAAAATCTGTATAGTTGAGAGGTATGGCTGGGGTAGAGCCCAGGACCATGGGTTTGCCGGGAAGAGAGAAGCCACTTGAAGGACTCCAGGACTGTGCTAACACTATTGTCTGCATATGTCCAAAAGTCAAAATAAAATTGTAACTGATAGGTTTTGATAATTATATGATATGCATTTAAGATGACTAGGAGAAACAATCACTAACAGTACGATGATCCTTCTTTGTCCCTTAAAAGCTTACAATAGTCAGTGAGATAAACACAGAGTGCAAGAACCTTTTAAGGGGAAAGCACTGGTAAATGGAAAAGAAGTAAAGGAAATATATATATATATATATATATATATATATATATATATATATATATATATATATACAGAGAGAGAGAGAGCACATGGGCAAAATGTGTCAAGGTTAAGGACAGCCTAATGGAGCAGGTCATTGGGAAGTAAAAGTCATCTGTGATGTAGCTGTTAGGGAAGCATGCAGTGCTCCTGCTGGCATGAAGATGGTCAGTGTACACTGGCAGGATTTGCGCTGGGGGGGTCAGATGTGAAGAGGTACAGGTGTATATTGTACACTGACATCAACTGTCATTACATGCTTTGTGAAGTAGGGAGTATGTATGGTACTCCCATACTCACAAATTATACTACAGCATGATAGCTCTGTGGAGTCACAACTGCTCAGTCTTTATTCCCTCTGCAAGGAAATAATACTGCTTAAATCAACACTTAGTGAGTTCTTTCTGCCTTGAGGTCTGCAGGGACAGAGGGCCAAAAATATCTATTAAAATGGAGGCCTAGAACCATGAAAATGTGTAAGGTGTAGGGACTAATGATCACAAGGGATGATTGATGTCTCAAAAACAAAACTTACAGAATAATAAGAAGGCTGTATGCAGTGTATACAGTCTACAAGAAGAGCATGGCAGCCATTGCAAAAAAGAAGAAGAAAGAGGAGAAGGAACCTTAGGCAAATAAAGTGATTATATCAAAATATGACAAAGGATTAAAGAGCAGCTGACAAGACATTACAGGTCAAAATGATTAGCTGTCACAATACAATCCTTACAGGGTTTGGATACAGATGTCCATGACTGGAAGTGACAGTGCCGTCCACACAGAATTTGTATGCAGATGTCTATGTCAAGGAAAAGAAATGGACACACGAGTGATGGATGGTATCCTCAAGGTAGCAGAGAAAAGGGAAATTTTGCTGCAGGGGACTCTTAAGTATGTCATATGTTAACCGGAGCATCTGATCTCTGCTGCTTCTAAGGGAAGGATTATGCTTGATATCCTACAGTTTTCATGCTGCAGAAGTGGAACAGTGTGCAGAGGAGAGAGGTAGCAAACAAACATGAAGATGTTGTGAAAGGACAGTGGAGAAATAAGAAAGATGCAACTGCATAAGCAGTAAGCAGAAAAAAAGAAACAAAAAGAGAATGGAGGGAAATAAAGCATTTTTTTTAAAGTAGCTAGTATCACAGATTATGGAGATGCAAATGGAATGCAGGAAGATAGCAAAATGGAAAAGGCAGGATAGAAAGCAATATCTTTTACAAATGAAGAAAGGCATGGAAGGTACTTAGATTGCCTAACAATGAGGCAAACTATAATGAAGATGTGAATAGTGGTAAAGTGGTAAACAAAGATGTTTAATAAACTAAAAGATGAATGAGCTGGGGAGTTGAAATGAAGGGATTCTAGATACTTCTATCTAGTACCTACAGAAGAAGTGAAAAGAAAGGACATTTACCCAGCCCATTCGCTAGAAATATTGTCCATAACTGCAGACTTTCTCAGAGGAATGAGTTCTAAAAAATACTCGTAAAAGCAAACAAGGATGCAATAGTTATTCTTAAAAGAATTTGCCACATATTTTTGAAGAACTAAGCAATGAAGGACAGAATCAATGAAATCGTTAACTATCTTTTTTTGACTAAACTTGAGAATAGAGTAGGATACCTGAAGATGGGAAGAGCACTGATATACTTTCCTTTTTTTTAATTTCTCCAAATCTTTTGGGTTTCTAATACCATGATGGAAATGGACCCCATTCCTCAGTCAAAGTATGGTTCAAATTCATTAAATTAGTATTGTTTCAATCTTTGGTGTTAGCCAGAAGTGCTCGTTGCAGCACCAGCGATGTGCCCAGTAATAACTCCTGCAATTTGTATGGTGTTACATGTATCGGGAACATATCTAAGCATAATTATAAATTATTTTTTTGTAAGACCCATCACTCCTACTACTATTGAGACTGTCTGGGTATCCTTCCACACTGCTCTCATTTCTGTCTGCAAATTCTGGTATTTTATGACTTTGTGCCTCTCTGTATGTAAGACATTGTAGTCACTGGGTGTGGCGATTTCAATGATCAGTGCTACTCTTGCCTTCTTTTCATGGACTACTATATCTGTTTTTTTTTTTTTTGCATCTATTTTTTGAACTGTTGGTAATGGGTGATCCCCTGTGATATAAACTTCACCATTTTTATAATGCTGTGTGGCTCATTTTTCCAGTGTTTTTCATTCACTTCAATATTATGTTTGCACAATCTCCAATGTAACAATCTTGCCACATTATTATGCCTTTCAGTATGCAGTCCTTCTGCCATTAATATATCACAACCAGCAGCAAGATGTGCGACTATTTCCAATTCTGTTTTACAAAACCTACATTTGTCTGTTTCTTCCACATTTTTAAACCAATGTGTATGTAGTCCACTACCTTGGGCCACCAATATTAACCTTTCATCTTTTGGTTTAAATGTACCTCTCTTTAACCATTCCTGTGTTCAATCCTGATCAACATAAGGTTGTTCAGAGAGTTTTCTATACCTGCAACTATATTTATGTATTTTCTACATTTCTTGCCTTCTTATCACATCCTTCACTTTATATTCTTTCTTTTGTTATTTTTAGTACATTTAGTTGCTGCTTGATTTTTATCTACTTCTGGTTTGATTTCCATTCCCACTTGACACTGATATGCTTCTGCTAAACTAAGCAGGGAAGTCATCTTAGACTTATTTTCCTCATGTTTCAAAACTTTCACTATGTTTGGGTCTTGTGAGGTCAGCATTATGTATGCAATCCCACGACTGCATATCTATACACATAATCAATTTCGAGGAGGCCCTTACCTCCATCAGAACAAGGAATATGTAGTCTTGGGGGTCTATATTAAAACTGCGAAGAGACATTACATCGAACTCCTCTTCGTCGACACATAAAGAGCGAAGTCTGAAAATAGCAAAGGTTCAGGGCAGCGATTTTTTTTCCCAAGGAAATAAGTCACTGGGCCTCAGCTGTAGGATTGCCCTTTACCCCACTGTAGTGCGATCTCGGAGTTGGTATATTTAGTTGGGGGGGTGGGGGGGCAAAGCCCCCCCACTTAATTATGTTTTAAATAGTGTGCATATTTGGTACTTGCAATTTCTTTCCCAGGGAAAGAAATCACTGTTTTGACCATTCACGGTTTAGTGCATTCGGTCTTTATGTGTCGGCGAAGACCCAGTCTTGGTTTTTATAAATCATTTGATGAGCATGAAGCATCCTTCTTGTTTTCTTGTCCAACCTATCCAACACCTTTTGGGGCCAGTCAGTCTCTCCAAAACTGTAAGTTAGGACAGGAAGAGCGAATTGGTTTATAACTTGGATTTTATTCCTAGGTGTCAATGCTATTTTCAGTATTAATTTTAGTCTTCTAAAATATTCCTTACTAAGTTTTATTCACATTTGTTCACATTTTATTTTCTTATCCTTCATCAATTCCCAAATATTTATACACTCACTCTTGCTCAAGTTCTTTTATATCATATTCCTGTCCCAAACTGATGTTTTCTTGGTGCTGCAGCTTTCCTGCTTTAAAGGTTGCTTTTGCTCAGTTATTAAGACCAAATGACATTCTTATATCATCTGAAAAAGTTTTGACCACTTGCAGTTGTGCTTTCAGTTCCTCATCTGATGAACTATACAGTTTTAAATCATCTACGAAAAGAAGATGAGAAGTCTTTACACTGTTGTTTCCTGGGAGCCAAATTGTAGCCATGACCTAATCTGTTAAGTAGACAGCTTAATGAGTTAAGGGCAAGATAAAAGAGCACCAGTGACAGAGTCACCCTGGAATACCCCCTTTGAATTTTTATCCCTGGATTAATAATTTGTCCTTTATCATGGCTTAACTGCAAAGTGGTTTCCCACTGTTTCATGGTCACTGTAATGTAATCAATCAGTGTAGGGCGCATCGTATACATTTTTAAGCACTCTTTTATCCACGAATGTGGGATATTGTCAACTGCTTTTTTGTAGTATATCCATGCCATACTTAGATTCTTCCCCTTTTTATAGTTCTCCATTATGACTTTATTTAAAAACAAATGATCCTTTGTTCCATATGACTTTCTTTTGTCACCCTTTGTTCTATTGCCACGACTGAGTTTTCTTCTAAATTACTACAAACTCTGTTGGCATCAGTTCCAGTATATACTTTATACATCTTCATAGGCAAGTTATCAGTCTCTAGTTTTTAGGATAGCTTGCAGGTTCACTCTTAAGTAGGAATATTTTTTTCCTGTTGTTAACCAGGCTGGTGTCTGTTCAGCGTGCACACATAAATAGTTCTTACCCATGGCTAAATCTTCATGTAAAGATGTTAATGCTTTTAGCCAGAAGTTAGGTACTGCATCTGGGTTTTTGTGGTAAGACTTTATCTGTTATTAATTTAGCTGCACAGTAATATATTATATTTACTGCTGTTATATCACATGAATCTCTGTGAACAGTAGTGATTATTGTGTTCATTTGTTTGTCAAACTTCTAGATTTTTGGGTTTTATTAATTTTCTGTAGTGTATTTCTTTCATTGATCTTAATATGTCTGTCCATCTCTATTAAATCAAGCAACCTTCTCTTAGATCATTTCGTCTAAACTGTGTGAACATTCTTTGTTCTAAATTTCCTGCGAGCATTCTATGGAAAGTTCCAGAGCATTTTCCTGTGCCACATTCTCTTCAGTTTCATCCTGTGTCATCTGTTACTCTTTCATATGGGAACTCACTGGCCTATCATTCCACAACATTGTGTCCAAGTTGTCACAGTTTCCTGTTCCTTCCCTTGCTGTGCAACTCCAACTGAATGTTTGTACTAGTTTCCTGTTGAAGGGTGCAAAATATCACCATATGGCACCTAATCAGATGTTTCCTCCTCCACTGGTTTCTCCTTAATTTGGGGATCTATTGCTCCACCCTACTGTGATGTTATCAGAGCTAGATTTTCTACACTAAATGCTTCACTTTACAGTTAATCCATAACCTCAGTTTTTATTTCTTTAACTTCTCCTTTACTAATCCTCTTTTCTACTTTTCCTCTTTGTTTTCTTATTTTTTGTATTGTAAAATGTCCATGTCTGGATGTCTTTGCCTGTATTTCTCTTCAAATATTTTTGCTGCTGCTCTTATACAAAAACTTTTTATAAACATAATAATCTCAGATCTTCCTTGAGGATAGGCAAATTGTGCCCGTGGTGTAAAATAATATAGCAGTGTGGAGTGGTGCCTTGGAACAACAATTTTCATTGTGCTGCAGATTATAGAAATGTTGTTAAATGCAGGCTGAGTGGCTATAGTATCTATATCTGGTTGCTGTGGGGTGGCTACAGTGAGAGGTGGAATGCTGTTGGTCCCAGAGCATGGTTTTAGGGCAGGCTAGTCTGGGGTCTTCACTGTCATGCTCCTTCCTGAGTCTAGGAGTTACTGTGAGCTCTCCTGTTTAGATTCTTCCTCTCTCCAGGTACCAAGTGGTGATGTCAGGGCTCTCCTATTTAGATTCTTCCTCTCTCGAGGTACTAGGTGGTGACGTCAGGGCTCTTCTGTTCAGATTCTTCCTGTCTTCAGGTTCCAGGTGGTAAAGTTAGTGCAAAAGAGGGCTATCTCTGCAGTTCAGTACTAGGTGAATTTGTATTCCATAGGCACAGAAAGCCTACATAAAAGGTTCTGAGGTCTCAGTCTTTCTTACTTTTTACTTTTTTCCTCCTTCTTGTACACATCCATGAGCACCGCAACTTGTTTTCCACTGTATGCTATTTTTCTGGATGCATGCATTGGTCAAAAATGGGAATCTCCTAGTGTAGCTTTAAGTGACTATCTCCCCTGCATATAAAAAGGCCTGTCTTCATCAAGAGGAAGAAGAATGGGGACTGGTCACATTAATCATGTATATGAGCCTCTTATAAGCAGGCACTATAAACCTTTTTTGTTATACAAGAGAATATTAGCCTTTCATTTTATATGTCAGAAGATAATGAGCCTTGTAAACGTGGGCACAGTCTCTCATGTTATATGTAATAGAGTGGAAAAAGTTCTATAATAAAACTTTCATACTTGGCACCAAGGAATATGAGCCCCACCGATATAGACACAGACTAATAAAGTCTGGTGATAGCCTCGTAAAAGCAGGCATTTTCAGTTATCAAAGTGTAAGCCACTCTATTAGATGGATCTGATGAAGCTCAGATGAAAGTGTTTTCTTAAATATAGTTCTAGCTCATTTGTAGCTCATAGTGTGTTGTCATGTTTTGTTTGTTAGAAGTTAAAAATAAAAATAAAACCTTTAAACTAAGAATGAGGTTCCACGGGCTGCTGAGATGGTAAAGCCTCATGTTTTTTTCAGGAATATTCAAATAAGGGACTAACGTCTAAGCTTTGAGATTGGCTCCTTGTTTTTTCATCTCTCAGATTTTCCTCCAATTAGCTCCCATGGACCCTCCTACCATTGTCTGTAACTGTCTTTAAATAACTGACCCATTGAATGTAATGTATTAGAACAACAACACTTGTCCATCTATCTGCTTAACTGAATAAACTACTGGAAACTTAAACAAGGTGTATTTATTCCTCCCACAGGGAGGGTATCAAAGAGAGAGTCTCCTAGATCTGCTAGCTAAAATGATTTTTTCTGGACTACTCCTTTATACTCTAATACATCCAGTTATGTGGTATAACATAATGTTCTGTTCGTATTTGGCAAAACATTTTGCATAAATCAGAAAAGAGTACATATGAATAAATGAATACACTGAATTAGACTATAAAATTTGATTAAAACCAAGCTTACTATTTTTAATTGTACATTTATTACTGAAAGGAGACTTGAATTGAGATTTCTGTGCTATATCAGACCTAGTTCTCTTTGGATTTCTGTACCCAAGCAGTAATGCCATTGACACTACCACAGAGTATGGTAATCTACTGTTAAACAACAAAAAAGAAAATGAATTTCAGTAACATTCACTGTTTTAATAAAAAAAAACACATAAAACACATGCAAAGCCTTCGGGTTTCCCTTCCTCAGTGCATAAAACAGCTACTTTTTTGTACAACTTTTATATAAAAACATAAGACACAGCCAACCAATCACTATTAAAAATTAATTATACAATTATCCAATCAGTGCAATATCATTTGCTTTTTCCACAGGACAGGTTTCAAACTCACTGTACCATTCAAACCCAGATACATACCCGCACTTAATTCTAAAATCCAAGATAGTTCCAAGTTTTCTAGTTTATTGTTAATATCTCCCCCTCTCTCAGCTTTATGTATGACATTAATCACTCTAAACTTAAAACTATGTGTTTCATTTCCTTCTTCTAATATATGTTTTGCTAGTGCATTTGATTCTACCCCCTTCTTATTTCTGACTTATGGTCTATGATCCGTTCCTTAAGTTTCCGACTACTTTTACCTACATAAAAAACTGAACATTGCATACAGGTAGCTAGATATATTATATTATTGGTCATACAATTCGCATATGCATCAAAAATATACCTTTTATTATTGATGAGGTGCATAAAATCTACCTTAGTAATTATATCCTTACAGCAACTGCAACCCAAACAGGGATACGTAGCTTTTCTATCAGAGCCCTTATGTTTTACACTTAATAAGTCTTTATAGCATAAGCTACTCTTTAAATTTCTTTAATTTTTATAACTAAAAATTGGATGTGGGGTTAAGAATCCCCTCATCTCTGGCGTAAGCAATAATATGCTGAAATGTTTTGTAATTATTTTTCCACATCTATAGTTTTATTATTATATGAGACGACATATCTTAGCTTGTTATCCGTTTCTTCTCCATACCTCCAACTGTCCCTAATTTAGGCTCAAAATTTTGCTCTGTCCCTGCTAATCCCTCCAAAAACTAGTGATTTTGGGGGAAAGGTGGGGATTACATTTAATAAATAATGAGAATAATTAGAGTTATATACTTTTTATGTCATGACATGCATGTTAATTCACATTCTGTTATTCTCTTAACTTCTAAAGTTAACAGTGTACTATTAATTTTTTAAAGCACTCCTGGTTGCTGTCTCTGATCATTTCTGGATTTGTCACTGATTCTGGATGCAAAAGACCAAGAGCTATGGTCAGTATACCTGTGAAAAAAAGCAGTCTGAATGAAGTAAAAAAGCAGGTAGATCTCTCTATAGGAAATACAAAATAATGTATTAATGACATTCAGTGATACTGATCAGTTGTATGACTGTGAAATGCTGCACTGTATCACATTTTTGCTTTTTAATTGCTGTTTTACTTGTCTACTGTTCTCATTTTACTTTTATACTTTTTTTAGTTACATGTACCTATATTGTTTCCCTATTTGTTACATGCTATGAAGTTCATGTTTCCATCTTATGTTTGCTTCTTACTTGCAATAATTCTGAGTTCATGTTACTTTGTTGAGGGTGTTGTATCAGGATTTAAAACTGTCTTTGTTTTCCACTTGGAAAACTAGTCTGTCCTTGCTAAAGAGAAAATTCTTGCTATTCTCCCAAAATAAAATGTTATTTTTAGAGATGACTTAGTGACAAAGGAGTGGTGAAAAATGTTGCAAAGTTCTGTGGTTTGCATATGATAACAGAAAATAGTTTCCGCAGTAAGTGTGTAGTCTGTAATGTTAGCATATTTCTTGGTGGGTGTATTTCACACCTTTATACTTTGAACATTTGAATAACTTAAAGCAAGTAGCTCTAAACATTATGTGAAGCAGTAATACTATAATACTATAAAGATTAATATTATTTAAATTTAAAAGTGCTCACTCAAAATCCCTGCAACATGCAAGTTTTTAACTTAATAAGAAACTTCTAGCAACTTAAATGTAGAAAGTTATCAGCCATTTCAGATGTTCTGCTGCTTTTATGATTGTGTTAGCAAATACAATGTATTCTTGGCAGCATAAATAATGTTTACAATTATATTGCAGTTTGTGATGTCTCTAGGCTCCATGCATGTTGTGTTTAATACCTTGGTAGTCATAGTAACTTAAAAGACTGAAAGCAAGCAAATGCCCAAAATGAACTTTGAAACAGTAAAATGAGTACAGGAATGATTAATACTGACTAAAGTTAAACATGTTTACATAAAATATATGTTGCATGCATCTATTAAGTGTTGTTAAACTGCTTGTACTAGTGTATACACCAGCATATATAATAAGTCAGGTAAGTTGCCTTATTCCATTTTACTACATAGTGGTCATGGTTAAACAACTCATTACAGAGCCTTTTAAGGTGCTGTTGTTCACTGACTTCTTATTTGTAGACCATAAACTTGATTTCTCAAAAAATATTTTATATGTAATGTTCTAAGCAGAAAAGCTATACTCATCCTTAAAGGCTTTAGAGAGTAAAATCATGAACTTATTGAACTTAGTCTACACAGGTTTAGTATCATAAATTTTTTCATGTGTCTTAACTATTTTAGGACAGTTATTTTCTTAGAAACCATCACCTGAATACTTTTAATGTCTTACGTTTCCTCAGAACGGAGGATCACAAGTTGACACAAAACTCTAGCTTTCCTAAACTTATTAAAAATGAATATTAAAAGACTACTTTACATTGTGAGATAAATAAGCTTGTTATTATATATTTTATTTGTAAGTTATAAATGCCATTTCTGTTTTCTTCATACATCATATTTTGGTCTATTTGAAACATAAGCCCTTGTTTGTTCTTGTTTCTGTTGTGTCTTTTCTATTCATTTGATAAACAACACTAATCTTTTGCTTTCAAAGCTATATTAGTTTGTAATTTGACATAGTTTAATGATAAATGATTTTGTTTAGTTCTTCCTGAAATCCTCACTCATTTCATTTTGACTTCTGATTGCCTTTATGAGTTACCTGTGTTCTACTTATCTAACATGAAAGTAAAGTGTCTAGTGTTTGCATGCCATGTTGTACAGTGCATATTCATTGGCCTAACACAGAGCACCGTGGTACTGCTTGCTGCAAATAATGACTTTTTCCAGCTAATTCCCTAGCCTTACAGTCGGTTTCTTACTATTCATATAAACTAATATCCAGCAAGTTACATTTTGTAGCATTTTTAAGTTTTGTAGTGTGGTCAGTAGTCAATAGTCTGACATGACTTATGTAATCATATTTAGCAGCAAAATCAAAGTACACAGTGTTCATCAATAGCCTCAGATTTACAGTCCTCAAAATATCTCCATAACTTGATAACCACAAGTAGCTATTGATTCCCTGCATTAAAAACACTGATTTAGTTGGCTAGGTCCTCATTTCTTCAGTAAATACATCCTTTGTCAGGACCCCAGGACTTTGTGTTTGATGACAGGCTTCTTTGCTGGTAGTTTGTAGCACCTGTACATCTTCATTTAGGTTTATAAATCAATTTCAGTTTCATTTTTTTTATTTATATGCTTATTATTAAGCACATAACAATTAAAATTAGTTAAAACATAAAAAAAATGATTCAACAAGAAATAAGACTTAAAGCCACATTAAAATGTAATGAATAAGAGAAGGTTATGACAAGCTATAAGATGAGTTAAACAGCCCTCAGAGACCTCATAAAAATGCTGAGTACCAATAAGAGGGAATGTTCCAAAGGTGTTGCACCTGTTACAAAATAAAGGAATGCATTCCAGGTGACAGAAACCACACCCTAGGAACTCATGACAGTCCCATGGTGACAGAATAAAAGAAATCAGGTTGATGATGAAGACTCATAATTCTTTAAGGTAAGGTGGGGCCAAGTCATGTAGGCCCAAATATATTAATGTGAGATCTTTATACATGAAATGAGACTGATCCAGTGATCAGTGCACGTTTCATGATATTGGTGGGATATGATGGAAGACAGGAGTACTAAGCAGCATCTAGGCTGTACAGTTCTGCATTAGCTGGCAATAGTCAAGTTCTGGGACAGGAAGTCCCAGGTAGAGAGAATTACAGTAACTGTAATGCAAGGAAACCAAAGTATGAACATCTTTACAAAGGCTTTGTGGTCAAAATTGTTTAATGCAGACAACAGTCTTTAGATTAGAACAAGAAGACTTGGCAATGGCTGACAGTTATTCCTACAAGCAAACTTTACCTTGTTACCCCAACATATATAATACAGGGGTCCCACTTCAGGCAGATGGTGTACCAAAGTATGGTATAAATTACAAACATATGTGATCCAAATCAACCACCAAAAATATTTGACCAACATACACTTCTGAAGAAAGTAGAGATCTGACTGCATATCATCTGTGTGGCAGTGATAATGCAGACTGTTCCTTTGAATTAGATCTCCTAAGGTCAGCATGTACACAAAAGCAACAGATATGTCAACATGGAAACTTATGGAACTCCACTAGAAAGAGTGTAGAACAATGAGAAACTAACCCCGAAAATCACCATCTTTGAATGTCCCAATGGGTGGAAGGCAGACCAACAAATGAAGAGTCCTGTGACTCCAAAATAGGAATGCAGATGATCTAGAAGGATCCTAAGGTCCACCATTCTGAACACAGGAGAGAGAAGAAGGTAGACAAGTACTGAATAGTACCACTGATGTCAAGCCATTAAGATGTATTTATAACAATTGTGGGGACAGTTCTATTGCTATGTCATATGAAAAATCTGGCCTGAAAAGGATGCAAAACCATATAATAATTTGAAATAGAATCAAGTTGAATACAAATCATTTTTGATAACCCTACCAATATAATGTGGGTCTGAGATTGGGTGGTAACTATAAAGTCTGTCCAGATTTAAAGTCAACTTTTTGTTAATTCAGGTAATTGTAAGCCTTCTTTAATAAAGGTGGAAACCTCACAGGATTCAAAGAAGCAATGACTACCTGATAAATAACTGGTCCTAATAATTCAAGGTAGACAGTAGCTAGCCAAGTAGGACACATATCTAGCCCACATATTCATATTGCTTGCAACTGTGGAGAAGTCAAAATTATCCAGTAAATGAAACTCTTCACGAACACTATGAAAGAACATTGTGTTTCATGCTGAATCCTTCCCCTGAGCACTTAGTGGCTAGTACCATCAACCTAACCAAGCCAAGTTTTGTTAAAACAAATGAGGCAAGAGTTCACATTTTCACAAGAAAAGGCTTTAATGGTGGCACAATCTGTTGGCCACACAGAAGAACACTGTTGGTCAATTAGATGCAGACATCTCATTAGACAGGAATGCTGCCTTTTTACATGAGATGTCTGACTGATATAGAGCACAATGCCAGCAAGTCTAAGCTTAACCTCTGTAAGCCTGGTGCACCTCCACTGGTGCTCAGACCTTCACCCAATTCTCTGAGAGCACAGAGTTCTGTATCAAATCAGGGTCACACCTAGCCAGGAGAAGACAGTCTGAATTATTTGGGGCACACAGTTCAATATTAGTTCACAACAATCTTCTCTGGGTCCATTGCACTACAATCTGAGATTGGGTGGTCATGGACAGGAATTAGTTGTTAAACAGTAACAACTCATTAATTTCCGCAGACTACTAGCTGAAGACTAGGGGCTGTATTTGGTGGAAATTCTCCCATAAACTGAACCACGTGTCAGTAAGACTAAGAGACTGGCTTTGCCACCAAGTCACAAGTCATTATCCCCAGGCGTAACATCAAGTCCAATGCGTGTCCTAAATGGTGGATAACAGAGATAACCCCTAAGCAAAAGTGAATTCATTCAAACTACAGAATAGGTTTTAAGCCAGGCTCAATATTTTGTTGGTGACTCAGACATTGAAATCACTCAGAAATAGCCATCTTGGATTATTGAATACAGAGCCAACAAAGAAGTAAGTGACCTTCTCGGCAAAGTCCTTACACAGCCTGGTGGTTGTTAAATGAGGAGAACCCCTTTATTTGCTCTTGTACCTGTAACATATTCAAAGGAGATTTTCTTTTTTTGCATCCTATTTTTGGATGCCCACAGCTGACTTTCAGCTGCCCCTGTTCCTTTCCTCATCCTCCAGGTCTACTGGATGTGACTTAGCCTCCCTCAGGCTCTACCTAACCGATAACTGGACTTATTGGGGAGATTGAAGACCCTAGTACAGCATAATACTGCTGCCAGGAAGTGTTTTCTTTCTATTATCCCCACCCAAACAACATTTGGGTGGGACATGCAATAGGTGTCAATGATGCTCTGCCACTCACTTCTGCAAGAGGCTAATGTTAGAATGCAGGATGCTCCACCCACCCTAAGAAAACATCTTGCAGTTGTTTCCCCAGTCTCCACCAGGGAAATCAAACCACTAAAGTGTGCTCCCAGCATTCGCACCCTCTCCGGATGCCACACTATAATGTGCTCCAAGCATTTGCACCTCCCCCCAGATGGGCATGCCCATCCTTCTTGCCAGCACCTCAGACAAATGAGCTGCTAATCAAAACCTGATTTCCTAGGTCATAGTCAGGAATTTAGCTTTCTATGCCATGACTGAAAATAGATTATCACCCCCCCCCCCAATCTTTTCAGATTTTGGGTACTGGATTACAGAAAACCCAGCAGGCACATCTATAGCTTAGTAGGGACTAAAATTATCACTCATTCAGGTCTTCATGTAAGGTCAGCATCACACTACAACACAGAGATAATTCCAGACTTTCTGCAAATAGCCTTGACACTGGTATACAGTGCTCTATATGAAGGGCCACTGGAGACCAGGTTCCACAGTAAAACCTATTTCAGGTGTTTGTTAGGAACCTTGGGTACCTCCTGCAACACAGATAAATGCTGTGCCATGGCAGGTTTCACCAATGGACACTGCCAAGAGTCCAGCACCATAGCCCACCCCTTATAACTAGAAGCAGCTACAACAGATGGGTTTTGGCATATGCCTCTATACTGGTGCAGTATATAAAATTCTGACACTGCTAGAAGGTCCATTGTGACAGCTTAAAAGACAAAAGGGACAGAATGCCCATAAAAGGTCCATGGCATAGTGGAATAAAATGGGATTTTTGTCTAAAATTGAGAGAAAAATGAATATATGTAAATTTATATGCAGAATGAATGTAACCAGGCAGAAACAAAAAAATTAACAACCATATTACATAATGTAAAGAAAGTGATATGTATATGTTCAAAAATGAAAATTAAAGAGTAATATCAATTTCCTATAAAAAAAATCATGAGAACTAATGAGAAAAGACTGTCTAAAAACAACATAACTATCAAAATTAAAAGGACAGCGAAATGTGGCCTTTGATAGGAACAATAAACTAGGCAACATGACCAAACCTTAACTATCCCATAGTCAAAACACACGTTTGCACAACCAGCTATGTAAAATTGTGCATCTTTTAAAATGCAAAAAAATGACAACTTTCTTCTAAAAACGTGATGTTTTAGAACAATAACTATAGTAGAAATAGATACACGTCAGCTATCCATTAATGACAGCTGTCTAAAATTATGCAAGAATGCTGCACACTTTGCACACTCAGTGTGGGAGGGTGGACTGCACTGTTTCACCCCATTAGCTAAATTAATTAACTCAAAGGTTATATTACCTCCAAGGTAGAGGTGATATTCCTCTAATTCAGGCTGTGTGGCTTCAGAGTTAGAACATTTAGCTAGTAGACATGTGGGCTTACCTCTGTCTGTAAGATAGTTTGAATTCAGAGTTATTATATTTAATTAGCGTGGGTGCTGAAACATAACCTTCCACATGGGAGAGAGTGTGTGTGTGTGTGTGTGTGTGTGTGTGTGTGTGTGTGTGTGTGTGTGTGTGTGTGTGTGTGTGTGTGTGTGTGTGTGTGTGTGTGTGTGTGTGTGTGTGTGTGTGTGTGTGTGTGTGTGTGTAGGATATAGCCCTTTCCTAAAACATGGGCATCTCATTAGGTTTTGTAAAATTTACATTTGGGAACGCTTTGTATTATGTCTTGTTGTATGATTGCTACATTGTATGTACCCTGTTACCTTACAGCACTTCCCACAACTCTCATAACCTTGAATTTTATCTTGCTTTACTTCTTACGTCAACAGTAACGGTTGTGTAATATGTTTACAGTATATTGTGCTTCAACTATATAAGCAATATGCCATTTTCTCCATAACATCATTCTTCCTTAGAAGATTTCAGGCAGTAATATTCTGAACTTTCCAGTATGTTCAAATGATACAAAATGAAGTTCAACCTAGTGATAATAAAAACACACTGATTTAGAAAATCACCACTCAGAGGAAAGAGAAATAAATTAAACTAGTTTTGAAGAAATCTTTGAGAGATGAAAGTGCTAAACTGACTACAGTTAAAATCATTGTTAATTTAATTTATTTCTCCTTCCTTTGAGTGGTAATTTTCCAGCATGTTCCACTTAAATTTGCTTTTCAGAAAAATAAAAAATGCTGAAAAAGACAGCTGATACTAAGAAACTGATACCTTTAGAAAATTTGACAACAATACCTGCTGGCAATGATGAAGTCAACCTGCAGGACAACAAATGCCTAGCTATGCCACATGCATGAACACTATATAGGCTACATCTACATGGTGGGCCATACCATGCTGCACCAGGATTTCCAGTGGAGGGACGTATGTGGACAGAACACTATGTGATCTTGACCTACTCTCCCTGTGGGGTGGTCCCACAGTAGAGTTAGATTGGTAGCAGTCATAGGAACAGCTTCAGCCCTGCCAGATGGCCACAAGGATGCAGTGAGGGCACACATGTATCTGTCTAATGTGCCGTTCAGTTAGGTGAGGTCCTCATGTACATCTTCACATAGGTCGAGCAATACACCTATTACTGCTGCCATGGTGGTGGTGTTATCTGCCTGTGCATGGATGGCTGCTTTTGCACATCTGTTGTGTAATGCCCATTGTGATACCTAATTTGAGCAAAGAGTGTGGACAGCCACTGGCCCACTATCACTATCCCTGTCACCATGCTCTGTGGTGGTGTCACTGCCCACTGCTGATGTGGGTAGGAGATGAGGCCCCCCCTGTGAAAGGGTCCTGGGCATGATCTGTCCACTGCCAACAATGACACTGTACTCTCAGACTGTGCTAATGTTAGGCTGTCATCACTATCAGTGTTTGATGAAGCGCCAACAACAAGCATTCCATTTTCCACAGAAATAAACCCCCATGAGACAGATGAACACTCGTGTATTAGTGCCATTTTGTAAAAATCTTACTTCCCAGCGTTCAATGAAGCACCAACAACAGGCATGCCCTGTTACCCAGAAGAGGACCTCATGCCAAGAACACCTGCGAAAGGAAAGAGAAAACACCCATATGTAACACTGCTAATATGTGATGATTTCACTTACCAATGCTGGAACAACAGTACAGATAATAGTTATTTACAGAGTGTACACAAGCATACCTTATGTAGTATGCTATTGTGGCTCCATCCCAGATGTGCCTACAGAGAACCTATGGTGGTGTTGAGCATCTATGAGGTCATGGCACTGGAATGGCACAACAATGTGTCACTGAAAGAAGTAAATACCAACCTGGTGCATCGGAAACAGAAACATGTGATGGTACATCAAGTTCAACTTTCACACGTAGCCCTCCACTACATACCAGGGTCCTTTCACTCTATTAGGGTCCTTTTACTCTCCTCTGTCAGGGATACCAGGAACTCCTCCATAACAGTGAATGTGGTCTGCAATGGTGAGGCCCCTAAGAGTGGCTATCCTCTCCCATGCAATGGAATGGACCTGTGTGCAAGCAAGCATGAACATATCTGAGATGGGCTGCTCTGTTGTGGCCAATGACTACATTAAATTCTGTAAGCAGCTCATTTCATGCACATTCCCAGAAGAACAGGTCAGTCTTATTTGTGCTGAGTACCTGCCTCCTATGCTTATGGAGGGCCTATAGTAAAACATTAATCTCTGCCTGAGAAAATTTCTATAGTTGCTTTTACTCCTTCTGTGCTATGTATTACTTGTAATTGTGAACACACATCTATGGTTAGCGAATGTGTACAAAATATGAAGACAGTAATTGTGGGTGGGGGAGGGGGTTCAACTGTGGCAAGCTGAATGCAGCTAGACTGGATCTCATCCAGTTTGTAATCAATGAGTTGTAGGAAAGCCAGGAATAAATGGTACACTAGCAAGGAAAACAAAATACATTGTGGAATTATCTAAACATTCCAATTAAAGCTGCAAAACATTGATAGACCAAAATATATAGTTACAATGGTTTCACCAATGATAGAAAAAAATGATAAATAACAGAGGACAAAAGCTAAACGTAGCTGGGGAGATAATGCTCTTTGGAGAGATGAAAGGGAAAAATTATATCTGTACAGAAATGACAATCTATATCTTAAAGCTAGAGCAAGATTTCTGACAGCAAAAATATAAAGCTCATTTAAAGCAAAATAATTGTTTTTTAATGAATATTCAATGTGTGCAAGGCAGAGACAGTGGAGACAAGCACATGCTATCTATACACAAACATGTAAAGTAATAGAATGAGGAAAGAGATGACCAGGTATACTAAATGAGCTCAAAAACATGAAGTTAGGAAACTTGACTGAGGAACAGATCCAGCACAAGGTGACCAAGGCAACTGTCAGAGGCCCAATGCAAACTTTGAGGGGGGCACCACAGACATTAAAAAAAAGAAAAAATGTCCCAACCATATCTTTGAATCCCAATTACCTGGGTCCACCTGACTGCTCCATTTCTCTCATGCAACAGCTCAGATTTCTTCACTTTCATTGGCTTAAATGTAGAGCCAATGAGAAAGAAAGACTTTCTGGAGCTTGTCAGCTGTCACAGTCAAAATAGACCAATAGTTGACACGTCTGTAGTTGTATGGTCTTTTTTGAAAAGCTAGTACTGTACTGAAAACATTGCTGTGTAGATCTGATAAGTAATTATGCAGTGTCTGTGCACATGTGTCTGTGTGTGTTTGTGTGTGAATATAGTTATATATGTGTGTGTGTGTGTGTGTGTGTGTGTGTGTGTGTGTGTGTGTGTGTGTGTGTGTGTGTGTGTGTGTGTGTGTGTGTGTGTAAAACAAATATATATATATATATATATATATATATATATATATATATATATATATATATATATATACTCAAGTCCCTATTTTGATTTTTGTATCCCTCACACCTAACATGTTTAATTGTCTGGTAAAGTAGTGAGGATTACAGTCAACTAATAATGATGTTCATTAGAGTGCCATAGCTCTTATTGTTCAGAAAATGCATGTACAGTAGATACCAAACCCGCTGTTCTGTTAACAATTTAAGTGAATTAGAATACTCTGCCTCTTATCTGACACAGAATTTGCAAAACATTTTAGATATTGCCTCGCATTTATGCATTGTCCCTCATTCACTTCTTTTCTAGTACATTACTAAGAACTGCAGTCAATAATGTTAATGATTAGACTTTTATAATTCTTATTGTCCAGAATATGTATGTCCATGCAACCCTGTTCTGTTAACTTTGTTAAGTGAATTAATTTTTTTGAAGACTCTGAGGAGTTAATGAACTGCTTCCTGTAGTCAAAAGTACAGTGTTGGACTTTCCACTTCCACATACTTATTGTGTGACTTTGAGAGACTTTTTTCAGTGGGTTTACCCCATTAGCAATAGAAAAAATAAAATAAAAACATATTTAAAACTTGTCTCCCCATTATTTTTGGCTTTGTCGAGAGTTCATAAGTAAAGAAATCAAAAAGTATTTTGATCTGTTTCTTGTAGACTTTGTGGCATTCTGGCAAATTGTTTTGGATTGCAGTTACTGAATAATGACAGGTTTGTGTGTTTCAGACTTTGTATACCCGAGAAGAAGCTTGGTAATATAAATCTTGGTATTGCAGCACGTTTAGGAGCACATAAGAGAAATATTTAAAATCAGTTCCTGATTTTAGGTATTTGCCTCTGATTCTTGAGCTAAGAAGTTGAGAGGGCAGAGGGGAGTTGCACTGAGTGCACTATATGGATCTGACAGCAGTGAGCTAAAATCATTTATGGACTATCATTTATATATTTATTCATTCACTTGCTCTCAAACAGATATCTGAGCAGGACAGTCATAACAAGTGGCTTAACTGGTTGTCACATCTGAGTGTGTGTGTGCGTGTGTGCGTGTGCGTGTGCGTGTGCGTGTGTGTGTGTGTGTGTGTGTGTGCGTGTGTGTGTGTGTGTGTGTGTGTGTGTGTGTGTGTGTGTGTGTGTGTGTGCAGCCACATCTGACAGAAGGCATAATTCACAAATGTCCCTGAATTTTCTTCATACTTGTGGTCTGCTCTTGGTAAAATCTGTGGATTTCTGGTAAAGTATTATGGACTGCGGTAACTAATAAATGACAAGCATGTGAATTTCAAACTTTATACTCTTAAGAAAGTGCTTGTTAATGCAAAATATGTTATACTAGCAATTATAAGTACATAAGAGCTACACTTCAAGTATGTTCCTCATTTTGGACCTTTGTGATTCTTGAGCCAAGATATTTGGAGAGCATGGGCTGCACTATAGGATTCTCACAGCAGTGTACTGAAATACATGTCTAGGTCATTATTTATGTATTTGTTCATTTATTTGATCAAACCAAATATCTGAAGTATACACAGTCATACAAGAGGCTGTAATTGATGGTCACAGCTCTCTCTCTGCGTGTGTGTGTGTGTGTGTGTGTGTGTGTGTGTGTGTGTGTGTGTGTGTGTGTGTGTGTGTGTGTGTGTGTGTGTGCATGTGTATAAGTACATGGTGTGCGTGTTTGTGTGTGCATGTGTATAAGTACATGGTTCCTGCATCCCAGTGTAGTTATGGTGTAAAGGAAAGAATCAAGTGTTGTAAACAATATTTATTTGGGTATGACCTTTGGTTTCCTTGTTTTGCTGGCTGTTGACAGTGTGTTTATTATGTGGCTGAGAATAAATGGTGCAACATGAAGTCTACATGTTTAATGTTAATATTTATCTATGAAGACATGTTTAATGTAGCTTGTTTTTTATAGGTACCAGGTGTGAAATGCACTATTTTGGGCTGCAACACTTAGTGCTGATGAATATGGCTAAGAGCTATTGTTGTGGTTCAGTGTTTGATTACTTCAGTCTTTGCTGTGTGACGCTGACTAAGTCACTTCACCAGATAGTGCTCCTAGGCTTCCCACAAAAAGGGATCCTTGCATCCAGTCATCTCTCCCAGGCTGTTAGCGTATGTGTTATACATTGCCTTTTGAATTCCTGCACCCTTCGCATAGGTGCTAATTAGTGCTTCAGTAAATGCTATTTGACTATGTATTTTGTCAAGTCTGTTTAATGGTTTGCAAGATGCATGTTCAATAAAAGTGAGTTTCAAAGAGAGACATTTACTCTTGTTCATGCCAAGTCTGTTTTCAATATGATATTTTTTTGTTTCTCAAATTGCTGTCTGTGTTTTTGCTGTAAAATTTAAAATAAAATATTTTAATTAAATCCAAATTTCTTTGATGATTGTAAAAGTAGAGAAGAAAACAGTATGCAGACTGACAGGTCTGAATGGTGTTCTATGGTAAATGGGGAGAGACAGCCTAGTAATGGGATACTGGTAGGGTCTATAACATGGGATCAAAAAGTCCTTTCATTAAATGCTTTTTAAACCGGAAATGCCATTAATAGAAGTCACTTTTGTGACATCATGGTACAGTGAAGATCAGAAAATTTGTCCTTTCCTCACTGTAGTGCGATCTCGGAGTTGGTATATATATTTAGTGAGGGGTGTGGGGGTGTAGCCCCCTAGAAAATTGACTTCTATTAATGGCATTTTTGGATTAAAGGCCATTTGATGAAAGGACTTTTTGATGCTGTGAAATAGACCCTATTGGTGTGGCTGGGGGAGGTGGTCCTTTGCCCTTTCTTGGATTTCATCTGACCACAATCTGGCTCTGGACTGAGGTGTGGTGGCTAGAAGATGAATACATTGAGATTGACATCATCAGACAAGATAACATTGGTGGATGTGGAACTATGCCCATAAAAAAGTACTAGAAGATTCTAAAAAGAGAGGAATTGCCTTTAGAAGACTAGAAATCCAGCTCTGTGATGGCAAAATTGCTACATGTAGGGACACAACTTACTTATTATTAATATTACTTTCATTTTTTGACCAGTGAAGACTGATTGGGTGTAGACCCCCTTTTCAGCAGATACTCAGGTATCATATTTGACAGTATTAGAAAATGATACACAGTAGCATACTGAACTTGTTCACATTACATACAGTCATATTGAATAATTGTATACATCCAAACTTGTATAATCACACTGTCATGTTGAAATGGAATATATTACATACAAGCATGTGTAGTGGAACAGCTGTAAACATGGATAGGGTATGCATGATTAAACATATAGATGCCTGCTTTAAGGTGGGGGTTAGACAAGTTGCATGAGGGTAACATACCTTTTAGGGGTTAGAGTGGTAAGCAGTAAGTTAGAGACATAATAATGTTAGTTGTAGAAGGTAGTTTCAAGCAATAATTCCTCAAAAGTGGACTCAGACTGCAGGGCTAGTGAAGAGAATGACACAAATATTGAAAGAAGAGAAATCAAAGTGCTGACACTTGCTGGGAAAGAATGGACTCATGCCTTACTCTTTATCATGATAAACATTAGAGCAGCCCAGAATAACATGACAAGAATCACACAATTTGAAAGGATCATAGGATTAGACATAAAATTGCCAGTGGGAATAGTAGGAAAAATTGAGGAGTGGGGCCTTCAAGAATCACCTTTGACAATGCAATTTATACACTCAGCAATAGCTTAAGGGCTTGCAACAGCAAGCCAAAAAAACATTAGCAAGTGAGTAACCAAAAAATAACAGGCAACAAAACTGTGTCTTCCTCTTCCTCACATTAGGATATGGTGATGCACTAGGGCTGCCATCTTAGCCAGGACTGCATCCTAAATAGTCCTGATGGTACCTAGTAGTGATGGCCAGTGTTACTTGTGTTTCTGTGTTGAGCAGTACTTGGGAACAGTAGAGGCATCGGTCACAGACTAAGACATTTGCCAGTTCTTTCCCTAAGAATGGACAGGAAAAAAAACACTAACTTTATTGATTTGGATAGCATTCCATGACTAAATCCAGAAGTTAAGAAGTTCTATCCTATAAAAGTAGGGACAAAATCATCCAAATGTCAATGCAGTAGAAATTATGTGGGATGGGAACATAAAATAAACTTTCATTGTTTTGATTGGTTGATGATTTGTTAAGGTGAGAGCACTGATCCTAGGATAGTCTTCAGACATGACATGAGAACAATGGAGGCAAACAGAATATGAATACATAAGTAAAATTTATGGAACATACAGTTATTAATGAAAAACATAAGTATGATTAAGTACTGGTAGATAAAGACAGCACTGGTTCAGATAGACATTACATATCAAAGTTTAGATGGACATATGTACATAAACCAGTTATAAAGACTTAAACCTCACCTGTGATATAAATAGTACCTGTTGGCGAGACAGGTATGTATCCCAGAGACTACCCCATGTATGGAACAGGCTCCACATCCATGTGAAGCAGAGTTCCTCCCTAACCCAATTCAAGTGTGGCTTGGACAATTGGATGGGGAACCGGAAATTCATCCCTGGTTTGGCACCTATGTCTCTAATGGACACAGGCAACCTGTAAATGGTTCATCTCCCAGGCCCCTGCTTACACTTATCAAGGATATCAGAACTTGTCAAAGATTTGGGACGCATGGCTTGACTGAAAAAGGCCCTTGTGGTCGTTAACCTAGTAAACACCTATGAACCTATGAACCTATAAATCATATATAATGGTTATGTTAGTACTAGTTAACATAATGGTTCTGTGTTCTTGCTATTTGTCTGTCAGTTTGCCTTCTACCTCTTGTGGGGGTATCAACTAGCTGTTCCAAGGCATTTGCATTGATAAAAATTGAGGAATCTCTGGGCATTTGTGTTCTGGCATGAGTAGTTTTTCCAGTCTATGGTTGGGTAGTTAAAGTCGCCCAGGATCACGGTAAAGGGTTGAATCTTGATAGATTCGAAGGGGTCCAGATAGGTGGGCCAGGCATCTTGAGTCAAATTTGGGGGCTTGTAGCTAGCTATGATTTGAATGGGGGTCTTGTCAATGGTTAACTGCACCTGGAGTGTCTCCTGTGCGCCATACTGCTTGACCAGCCTTGAGGTGTGTGTGTCTTTAATATATATTGAAACTCCACCTCCTTTGGCTTTGCTGCCCACAGTTTGGGGTCTGAATGTATGATAGGATGAGAAACCAGGTAAGGCTGGGGTGCTCTCCGCAGGTTTGAACCAGGTTTCTGTGACTGCACAAATGTCAGCATCTTCCAGGGTTAAGAATGTTTGCAATGAGTACAGTTTACATTAACTAGGCTCAGTACTCTGCTATAAAATAAATTATTTTTGTAAAATTATGCTGTTCCTTTGCTGCTTTTTTACTGCATCCCACAAAATCAAGACCCCCTGCCACCTGAATATGTAAATATGAATAATGTGCTCCCAATGCATGTAAATAATGGGATGCAACAATGTTACAGACAATCCACTTGCAGAAGAAACATTTTCAGAATGCATGGATATAAAAAAGTAGATTTCAGATAATAATAAAGTACATTTTACACACTAGTGATGGCTCACACCTTCTCCAAACTAACTTCAGGTTTTATAAATCACATCTTCCTGCCAGAGTTCACCAACCCTCTATATTGTTTTCTGCAAAATAGAGATGGTGCAAAACTGTCTCAGACTGACAAAGTAGGACAATGTAAACACTAGAAATCTTTTAAAAATATAGTCATTCCTAAAACTCCAGCAGTGCAGACTATATAGTAGAAGTGGGACCACATGGAAGTCTCTATTATCATATAACTGCTCTTCATAGCTCTCAACTGATTACCTGCAAGATCCAATGGGACAAATGTGATTGGATTGGATTGGATTGGATTGCTTGTCTAATGTTGTCATCCTGGAAGCTGGTTTCTTTGGTTCAGTGCCACACTAGGGCTGAAACAATAAGACTGTAGAAGGAGGGGAGGTCATCATTCAAAGCAGATCAGCAGAGACATTGGTGCATTTAAGCTTTAATTGCTTTGTAGACTTATAAGATGTTACTAGGCAACAGACCAATCAAGCCGTTTAAAGCCTAGCCACTGTAATCCCACTGGTGCACCCAACTAGTTACTCCTTCTGTCCCTAAGAATTGGAGCGGTGTCTACACCTCCACTAAATTTGTGATTTCTAATCCATTTTAAGTTTGATAGTGAAGGACATTTTTATCTCTACTGAAAGTGTGGGTTTGTTCCAAAGGTAGGGAAATCCTTAGGAGAGATATATGTCAATCTACAAGTCTAATTTATATTTCAATATACACACAGATCTCTTGTATTTGTGTTACTAATAGTTTTGCAGATACATAGAGGATCAAGCAGGACTGGATCATTTACAGTTTTCCAGACCAGACATAGCTCACTCCACAGGAGTCTGTAACAGGCAGAACAGATGGAAAGAGCTTTTAGAAGCTCGTATTTAAATCTTTTTTTTTTTTTTTGAAATTGCTGTTATTTTCAAGTTGGGTTATGTGTTTGGAAGGTACATACAATAGGAAGTATTGCTCACTGACAAGGGCCTGATGAGGGACCAGTAGAGGAGAAGAATGGCTTCATGTGACTAAAAGGAGACGCTCTTAGTAATCACTTGGGTGAAGCAGGAGGCCTTCCTTATATAGACAATATGTGGCAGCCAAAGAACATTTTGTTATCAACAAAGGTGTCTAGACCTTTAGGTATATATGACCTTTATGACCACTATTTTATTATTTTATTTTATTTTATTTTATTTATTTTATTTTATGGGGGTCTTATTTATTTGGTAGGTGTGTGGGAGTTCATGTTCCCCTGACTGTATAACTGTTTGGTGTTTAGTTTCAGATTTTGGTCCTTATACCATGTCCAAATTAGGCCCTCTTGGAGGATCTGTGTGCCTTCGGGGAAGCTTACTGTCATCCATAATCTTGGTTATCCAGAAGACGTTAATGTCCTGGGGTACACCACTGGTTACAAGTCTCCTGATGGATAGTGTACTGTTAACTGAATAGAGTAGTATCTAACAGTGAGCTAACTGGTATTCCAGTAGGCTACGTTCAGTTGCTTAAGTATTGATGCTGACTTTAACGGGTTTGTCAGTGATGCCAGACTGTGCTATAGTGCCAAAAGAGTTAGTTAAATTCAGGTAAGCTGTCTTCATGGAGCTGCCCTCATCATAAATATAATATGAATCAGATTACTATATAAAAGTCTGAACAACCATTGGCAGCTTGGTAATAACTTTGTATCTAGTGCCTCTGTGACTCTTTCAAGCAAATCAACTAAATTTAATAGGTTTTATCTACTTTTACAAATCTGGATTGTTACAGTTTATGGAATGTAGGATCCCCATAGTCCTCTTAATGAAGTCAATGATGATATAAAAGTGAAAGTGCATTCTGGAGCATCTCAGTACGGAAAATGTTATGCTTGTCTTGTAGTGTGTAGATGTGGTATTAGTACTGTTACTGATACCAATTTTATGTGAGAGGTTTTCCCCCAGTTGTGATAAATACTTATACTTTACACATATGGCCTCATTCTGGTCTGATAGTAGGTGCAAGTGAAAAGTCACTAGCATTGCGCTAAAAATAACATACCCTGGCTTACAGAAGGGCATGGCTTGAAACTTCATCTGCATGGGGTATGTTGATGCCTTATTTCACAAACTCTCTGTCTCTGATCACAGATGCATTCCATCAAATGCGTTATTCATGATGGTCACTGTTCTCCACTAAACATTACCAATAGTAACAATGTAACCTTCAAATTTACACAGTATATACCAACATTGTTATTATATTATGCAGCTATTCGCTAATGCCATATGTAGCACCAGACATGATGATAGCTTAAGATACGCTGATTTAATGATGTTATGTATTTTTCTCTTTTTCCTATTACAATTACTAACATACTTGGTCTGCAAAATGTGTGCCTTTTGTGACCTTTTCCCTTGTGAAGGTAAACAAGATATTACAATAAGGGAAATGCATGAATCTACTATCTGAAATGCAAAATATAACTTCTTGCATCTCTTGTGCTTCCAGGTCTTAAAATGTAATTGTAATCTTCTTCAAAGAAGTCATTGACAAGATCTGTGAAAAGAAACCAGACCTTAAAAATGCAAACAGATAAGAGATCCTGTGTATTGATATTTTCTATTGTTTCTGGGCTGATACAATTAAGCTGTTGTCCTTTACAGGTGGAAGAACTGATTTAGTCACATTTACTATGGGAAAGCAAGCTACTAAAGTTAGCTGGTGTAATAATGTCTCCAAAAGGAAATGCTATAATGATTTCTGGAGAACACAACTGAGGAACTAGAATACATAAATACTTGAGACCAATCCTTGTTCAGTCTTGTCTTTGTTCGGAAGTTATTGAGGTGACCACTTCACTGTAAGTTTGCCATCTTCAATTTCTGCCTGTTATCTTCTAGCCAAGGTAGGAGTTTTTCTTTAAATATTCTTGAATATATGATTAGCTGTTATTTCACACTTCCTTATTCCTCTGTATATTTAATCTGTAATGATACTGATTGTCTTATTGTTTAAGTATAGTTTATTTTTTTTCATGTTTAAGCTCTAATGGCTAGTATTTTATTATATTTGTATTATTGCCATTTATTATCTGAGAGGAGGGTTATCATTTACTGTGGCTCTCATCTCAACTTAACTACATTGTTTAGGCCTACTACAAATGAAAATATTAATGTGTATATTAATATGTATAATTTTATAGCTGGCTTAATTAAGAGCAGCAGGTGGCTATATTCAAGGTGGTAGCAGTACTACCATGCCAAGAAGAAAGCTGTGTAAAGCTGAGGAATTCTGCCAGCCTTCCTAGAAATTGTGTGTGTGTGTGTGTGTGTGTGTGTGTGTGTGTGTGTGTGTGTGTGTGTGTGTGTGTGTGTGTGTGTGTGTGAGTGTGTGTCTGTGAAAATACTTTGAGTGAAAAGCAGTTACTGTGAGAAGGGACACATTGAGACACTGTGGTTCACAGAGAGAATGGTGAAAAAGAGATCAGGTTGGTAGGCCAAAGACTTAGCATTGTAGGTATTTTCTCCACAGTTTAACCTGGAATGGTTGCTGAAAACTCATACCCAGGACAGCGGTGCATATTTCTGTTATGCTCTTGGGGCCATGTTGCATTTTGTGAATTATTAGGTTGGACTTGTATGTGCTTTGTTTTACCCTGCTAGGTACCAGTGATGTGACTCAAGAGACCAGCCCTCTTGTGCCAGCTAAAACTTTTCTTCACAATGGAGGCAGTGATGCCATCAATCCATAACATTTTAGGTGGCAGTGGTGGGATTCAAACCTCATCTATACCACCGTTCATCAGAACATGCCTAATATTTCTCATCGATCCTCTTTATTTCTATACTGACATTTTACATCACAACTTAATTCTGGACTTGCCTCAAAACAGCTGCTAAAACTTTTTTAGTAAAAATCTTTCTTGCAATAAATGTTGCCAAGTAATAGCAGTCATAGAAACATGATCCCCTACTGCCTGAAGCTAAATGGAAAAAAATTGCAAACTATATTTGCGTGGTGCATTTTTCTTGTTCTAAATATGATACATAGAACAACAGAGCTGAAATTGTTTTATATCACTTTTTGAGTTTCGGCTTCATCCTTTCCGGTAGAGAAGACTGATACTTTTTATAAGCTGCACTCATATGTTGAGCTACTGCTCCACCACTGGCAAAAGAAACATTGTGTCATGCTTTGGATTGGTTTGAGTTTTACAAAATGATTTATGCATTTTTGACTAAGTGATCTAGTAATGATGTTCGGTCATGACTCAGGTCCTGGGTTGATACATTTTCAGATGACCAATGCAGCAGTACCAATTTTGTTTAAAGATAAGGAAATGATTTACCTTTAGAATTTCAATGTTTGCCTTCAAGTCCAGAGTACTATGGATACACAACTCTTCTTTACGAACTCAGCTCCAGGACTAGTCTGCTCTTGCCTTATATCCTTTTAATAAAATAATAGTCTGAATGGTTAGTGAAGATAAACAAAACCACACCTGTATCCTGACTACAGGAAAGAGAGAGAGATTACCCGGCAGCTGGAGTGAAATAACCTAATTGCTGAGCAACAGCACCTGAACCATAAGATGAGGGAGAGGCAAGTGTCTTCTCCCACTTTAAATGGAATGACAGAATGTGTCCTCAGCAAACAGCTCAGCTGTATTATCATTGAAAAAAAGCAGCGGTGAGCAGCTGTCCATTCAGGAGAAAGATGCCAGAATCCTTGTGTGTGTGTGTGTGTGTGTGTGTGTGTGTGTGTGTGTGTGTGTGTGTGTGTGTGTGTGTGTGTGTGTGTGTGTGTGTGTGTGTGTGTGTGTCTGTGTGTGTGTATGCATCTGTGAGCGCATGTGCCTTAGTATGCATGAGTGTGTCTGAATGCAAACGTGTGAGTGTGTGCAAGTGCATATGTGCATGCGTGCATGTGTCTGTCTGAGTGTTTGCAAACTTGTGCTTCTCTCCCTGCATGACTCAACAGTTCAGAAAGCCTGCATCCCAACTGTCCCTGATTTTGCAGAATATCTCTGATTTTTTCTCATGTTTTGTCATGTTTCTCCTAAAATTTTTGATGTTCTACTTAATCATTGTGGATTTTAGACAAGGCAATAATGTTAGAAATTAAAGTTCCATGCCTCTTATTGTTCAGAAACTACATGTTGATGCAAAACCTGCTGTTCTATTAACTTTTTTTAAGTGATTTAGGGTAACATTTTAAAATCATCCCAGATTTGTTTCCACCCAATTATTTTTGATATGTTCAGAATTCTTAAGAAAAGTTGAGAGATACGCAGGGACCGATGCCTCTCCCCTGTATGTCCCTATGCAGAATGCCGTTAGGTTTTGCCTTACATTTTTGCCATCACTGATATTCAGGTAAACTGATGAGGGTTACAAACAAGTCAACAGTGCTAGACATAAGAGTTTCAGATTTCTTATTGTTGAGAATATGCATATTGATGCAAAACCTGTTACTCTATTAACATTTTAATTGAAGTAAATAATATTAACAATTGTCCCAGATGTTATCCCCCATTATGTCTGAGTGTGCCCAGAATTCTTGAGCAAAGGCATTGAGAGTTGTATATGGAACCATACCTCTCAGCAGCCCCTGATTTGTAGACCGTCTCTTATTTTGCCTCATATTTCTTTGCACCATTTCTGATTTCCTGGTAAATCACTTAGGATTACAGACAGGTCAATATTGCAGGACATTAGAGTGTCTTGCTTCTCATTGTTCAGAAAATACACGCTGATGCAAAACATGTTGCTCTATTAACTTTTAAGTGAATTAGAGTAATAGGTTCATAGGTTCATAGGTTGGTACTAGGCTATCGGCCCTAGGGCCTATACAAACCTAGCCATAACAATTCCCTGGATATTTCTTCCCATAATATTTACTTCCCTGGACCCCTGTCTAGCAGGGTGACTGACATGATCCCCGGGGTGAATTTCCTATCTCCCATCCAATCATCAAGGTTCCTTTTGAAGAGGTCCAAGGAGGCACTCTGCTTGACATGTTTGGGCAGTCTATTCCAGAGTATGGGGAGTCTCTGGGTCAGGAACCTATCCTTCCAGCATGTTTTTTTCATTGTGATGACAAGATTTAGATCCCTGGAGTGTGTGGCTCTGAAGGATTGGGATTTCTTTAAGTGGAGCATGTCCAACAGCTCAGGGTTTCACATGGCCTTGTATGTTAATCAGAGATCGCCTCTGAGTAGATGCTATGCCACAGACTATAGCTGGAGTTTTTTTAGATGGTCAGCATAGGGCATCTGCTTTAGGCCTGTGATTCTTTTAGTGAGGTATTTATGCAGCCTTTCCAGCTGTTGCAGATGTCTTGTGAGGTACATACCAAACAGGGCATTGTACTCTATAATGGGTCTAATGAGGGATGAGTACAGTGAGACAATGACCTCTTTTTTTCTGGATGAAAAGCCCTTAGTGATGAGGTGTGCCACATAGAGGATTTCCTGACTGTTGTGGCGATGTGGTTATCGAAGGTGAGACCACTGTCCACCTGTGTCCCTAAGTCTTTCATCACACTTTCGGTGTTTAGTGTACTGCCACCTATATGGTAATTCATGGGTAGATGTTTTTTCCCAAAGGGGATAACTATACATTTCTTGGCATTAAGCTTGAGCCCATGGCTCTGGCACCAATCATCTGTTTCTGTAAGGCCCTTTTGTAGAATATCCACATCATTTGGTGATTCAATAATGGCTCCCAGTTTGCAGTCATCTGCAAACTTTGTTAGCCAGAGTCCCTTAGTGTTGGCCTGTACTTCAGAGAAGTAGATGCCAAACAAGAGCAGTCCCAGGACTGAACCCTGAGGTACTCCACTTGTCACTTGTCTGGAACTGGATTTGGAGTCAGCTACTTTTACAGTTTGGGTTCTGTCAGTAAGCCATTCGGCAACCCATCGAGTGATGTAGGGATTTATGCCCAGCTTAGTAAGTTTATCTATGATTCCAGAGTGAGGGATGGTGTTGAAGGCCTTGGCAAGGTCCAGATAGGCTGTGTGGACCGCCTTACCCTCATCCACAGCTCTGGAGATTGATTCAAAGAAGTCAATCAGGTTCAGGAGACAAGATCGTACCTTCACGAAGCCAAACTGTGTGGGGTCCAGTGCTTGAAGGTTGCCAATATCTTTGTTTATAATTTCCATGACAGGGGTCCAGAGAAGTAAATATTGTGGGAAGAAATATCCAGGGAACTGTTATGGCTAGGCTTGCATAGGCCCTAGGGCCGATAGCCTAGTACCAACCTATGAACCTATCTATGAACCTATAAGGGATCCCTGTACTGAGATCTGAGGAGTGCATCTAACCACCTTTTTTGCTTTTCTACTGTGGCACCTGCTATTTAAATATGCGAGTTGTATTTATCAGCCAGCTTGCTGTCTGTCTTCTATCTATTAGCCAGCTTTCTGTCTGTCTGTCTTGCAATACAAAGATCTACCTTTAGTCATTTAAGCTTATCTGGAATATTAACAAAGGAAACAGTATCAAAGTTCTTGGATAGTGCTAGGTACACTGTATGAACTACATGGCTGCTATGCTTCTGTTTACTTTCTTGGAGACATTTACTAAATTTAGTAGACATGATCTTCTTTTGACAAAACCATATTGCTCTGGGACTAGAGTATTAATATTTTATATACTGAAACTTATGAACTCAGATATAAATGAACACATTGCATAGCTTTGTAAGCTGTTCTTATTAGGCTGATGGGTCTATAGTTCTTTGGATTTGAGGTGGCGCCCCTTTATGCGGAGGGGGCATAATGATAGCTACCTTCTATAACTCAGGAACATACCCTGTGGCTATGCTTAATTTGAACAGTTTTAATAGGGGTTTAAAGAGGGCTTGTCCGGTGCTGTTATTTAAGCAGCCAGGTATATTATTGAGGCCCACAGAAGTGGTATTTTAAGCTTTACAGACTGCATTTGAGACATGTTCCAGAATAATCATTAGAGGTGGAGGAATGGATTTAGGAATTTGTGAAACTCCAATAACTGTTTCTGACAGAGCTGTAGCTCTGTCAACTGGCACCCTGGGCAACTCCCTAGTTGGTGCCTTCCCCTCAGAGTTGCAGAGATAAACACCAAACAGTCCTCCTCTGAGCAAAGAACTATTGCTTCTACATAATAACTCTTTATTTGTCTAAAATAACTTTCAGAAGCTGCAGCAAAGAGATCTACTGCATGCTACAGTTCCTGACACACAGGTTCAGAGACACACAAAGACATATACGCAGACACACACACACACACACACACACACACACACACACACTGCAAGAAAATCATTTTAACGGCCACAGTCTGAATCACAGCTGCTTAAATTACTACAAATACAGCTGTCATGCCCAGATGTCTAATAAAACAGATTGCAACACTGACTTGGTGGGGACACAGAACTAGAATTGTCATTACTTCATTTACAAATGACATCAACTGGAACTGTGTTAATGGCATTATTTTTGTAATAAGTAAGTGGAACTTTGAAAATGGCATTGTTTCTACAGTTGCTTTTTTATTTAACAAAACCTGCCCTATTTCTATAGCACAAGATGTTTACATGCACGTTGCATTATATCTCGCTCTTGTTTTCTACAGATAAAGTGTCTGACAGTTGACAGAGGGTTAAGGATGTGAGCTGTAGTTCCTTTGTTACAGGGTTTGATTTCCTCAGCCTTCATTTGCCTCCTGTGTGACCTCGAGCAACTCACTCAACCAGATGTTAACAAATGGGTGCTGATATTATTATCAGCAGCTGTACCACTCAAATCTCATATTTCAAATTTAAGTAGCAAAGTATGTGGCTTTGTGTGTGTGTGTGTGTGTGTGTGTGTGTGTGTGTGTGTGTGTGTGTGTGTGTGTGTGTGTGTGTGTGTGTCTGTGTGTGTGTGTGTGTGTGTGTGTGTGTGTGTGTGTGTGTGTGTGTGTGTGTGTGTGTGTGTGTGTGTGTGTGTGTGTGTGTGTGTGTGTGTGTGTGTGTGTGTGTGTGTGTGTGTGTGTGTGTGCATGCGTGCAATTCAGTTCTAGTTGACAGTATATACAATGTATAGTATATCTATGCTTCTTTTATCATAGTTAATAGTACAAATAATGAAATGCCCTTTTCAGGTCATTAAATGCCACTATGCCTCAGTACCCCAGCCCTCAGCATCTTTCAGCATTTCTGCTGCTGTGTGGCAAATGGTCTCTGCAATAATCAGACTGTAAAGTGGCAAACAATTTTTCTAGCTCTGTCAGCAAGGACACTATGCATCTGTTTCTAATCATAATGCTGACAGCACATGATACAATTAATATTATACTGTTGGGAATACCCAAGCTGGTTTGGCAGTTGATAGTGTGTTCACGATGAGTGAACTGTTTACATTGTTCTTACAAGGTTGTCAATTTGTGCAACATTAAAGTTACCATTTTACTGCAAATACTGCCTGCTAGCACGAGTGGGTAACCAGAGGTGCACATCATAACTTGATGTCAGGAGTGAGATCTTCAGAAAATAAAACTGAAAATACTGTTCTACTTTGGGAAACGGTGCCAATGAGTCAGATAGTGTCCAACAAGCTCAGAATGAGCCATTTTTATTTTTACAACAATCAGTAGTTTTGTTGACAAAGTGGTTGTTTTACCAATTTTCAGCTGTTTAGCTCTAAAAAAATTCATTTTCATTGAATAATAATTTCATTAAGCCATTTGCCTGGCCAGCATGGAGGTAGAGGTTCACAACCAAGCAACCAAGTTAGATAAACAAACAGAAGAAATTCAGGTAAACACTATTATATGCAGAAGGCAAGTACATGGAGACAATATACAGTTAATTCTCAGAGGGCCAGAGTGTTACATATGAGTCTATAATTAGTAAACACAATGACCATTTTGTGCTTAATACAGACACTAACTGGAAAGTAAAACTCCTTATTCACAGAATTCCAGTGAGTTTTGAAACTGTATGATACAGCAACCAATGTTACTGTGTCATCATGTGCTATGTGTAAAATCATCTCAAGCATCCACTGCAGCATGAAGCAGAAATAGAAATACGTAAACCTGCAGCAAAGTGCATTGCTCGATTCCTAGACATGTCTTTGTGGAAGGGGCACAAGTATGAGTTCTGTGTTTAAGTGTTGGATGAACACAGAAAATGGATCTGCACTATGGTGAAGCAGAGTATCCGTAAAACTACCAAAACCAGAAAAACAAACGAAGCTCTGCAAACACCGTAAAATCCAATAGTTTTTATTGCAAAGCTTTCAGATCCGTAGAGCCTCAGTGCTTAAACCATGTTACATAAAACATTTATTTAAATAATACTGCAGCCAATTAATTCATTAGGAACTACCAATCACGAACATCAATCAACAGCACATCATTATACACTTATTTTAAGCAAGCCTGCTTATGCTTTAACACTGGTTTCAAATTAACGCTAGCATTAATACCTGGAACCCTATCTGCACGAAGATGAATAATCTATTTATATTCATATAACTCCAGTTCATTATCAATATCTCCCCATCTTGGGTTACTATTTAGTATTCCAAAGACACACCCCACAGGTTAAGGCTGATGCACAGGCCCAAAACTCCAGTACCTCCAAAAAAGCAAAGCCAGCACCAACGAAGTGTATATAAACTCCTTTTATTGTGGCAGCACCATAAAAATCAGACTGGTTTTGGCAACCCTGCCTTCTTCAGGGATAAAATGCATAGCATAAGTCCCCGGTACTTATACCATGATTAATTATCATTAATTACACAAGCATCAACATTTAAAGCAACAACAACTTTTTGTCAGAACAATAATCATACAAATCTATTACATATGGTCATTTAACCCTGGGGAAAACAAACCCCCAAGTTTAATGATCCAACCCTTCTCCTTTCTATTTAGTATAGCATGCCATCCCAGTTTATTCATCCTGTCCCCCCCAAACTTTGTCAATAACCATAAAATAAAATTTGGCATTATTATGTTTCAACGTATGCTTATACAAAGCATTTGACATACGCTTGGTACGAATGTCACTAAGATGTTCCAATATACAAACACGCATGGATCTCGAGGTCTGCCCAACATAAAAGGTGGCACATGAACATGTCACTAAATATACCAGCCAATCTGACCCACAATTTGCAAAAAATCTCATATCATAAACCCTACTAGTATTCTTACTACAAAACTGTTTGTTTTTTAACATATGTTTACACGATGAACAATGTCCACAAGGGTATGATCCAAAAACTTTATCACCAGTTAAAGTACCTTGATGTTCAATATTTTGATTCCTATTACCCCATTTATAATGGTTGAAATGAGAGCCTAACGTACCCCCTCTTCTATATGAGAATTGGCATCTAGACATGAGTACACTGTACAATTCATCATTGGCTAACAGAATATTCCAATTTTTATTTATGACCTCCCTAATAACAGTAATATTTCTGCTATATGTAGTGATTAACCTAAAAGCATTCTCATCATCATGTTTTCCATCATGATACTTGGGTGTATCCGACCTGTTTTGGCCCGCTACCCATCTTTTAGCTGACCTAGTATTATGAGGTTGGTACCCCTAATCAAAAACCTTTCCGTAAGGTCATCCTCAAAGTGTCGATATACATCTGGAGATGAACAAATTATTTTAACCCTTAAGAATTGAGACTTAGGTATATTTTACATAATGTGGCGGGGATGTAAGCTGGTAGCAAATAAATTATTATACTGTGGATATTTGAGATCTATTTTGGATGCCAAAGTAGTATCACTATTCCTTGTAACTGTCACATCCAAAAAATTAATCTGCTGTATATCCACATTCAGGGTAAATTCTATTCCCCATTTGTTTTCGTTCAAATATTGAACAAATTCTAACAAATATTCTGTCCCACCCCGCAACACTAACCAACAATCATCAAGAAATCTTCTCCAGATGTTTATCTCAGACAGATACATATTATGTAAATTGTCATATATAAGCAGATCCTCTAAGTAGCCCATAAACAAATCAGCATGTATGGGGGCAAAAGATGCCTCCATTGCTGTTCCCTGAACCTGCCAATAGCAGTCCCCTTGGAAGAATATAATATTTTTAGTTAGAACATGTTCAACCATGCACAATAACAAGGTACTGAAACCTGGGGGATAGCTATCCACTTTTTCCAGCCAATATTTCACAGCTTCCAATCCAGCCTAATGTGGAATGCTGGTATATAATGCTATTACATCTAGTGTGCATAGTAGCCAATGTGACTCCAACTGAGAATTTTCAATAATTGTCAAAAACGCTGTAGTATCTTGAATTCTAGCTCTAACTAACCTTAATAGGGGCTGCAAATGTTCAGTTAGAAATGCTGATAATGGCTCTATTAAAGAACCAATACTGGATACTATTGGCCTACCAGGTGGTCTATTTAGGTTTTTGTGAATCTTGGGCAACAAATAAAGGATCTGCTACTGGGGGTCATCCACTATTAAATGCTCTTTAACCTGTGGGGAAATAACTCCTTCATCACAGGCCAAATCCAAAAAAGTATCAATCTCCTTCTTAAAATGAAAGGTGGGGTCAAGTGGCATCGGCATATAATGTCTCGCATCCCTCAACTGTCTATGAGCCTCTAATATATACTCTTCAGTGTCCATAACCACTACCGCCCCACCTTTGTCCACTGGAATAATGAAATGTTTGTGTTGTCCTTTAAATTCCTAAATGCCTGTTGTTCATCTACTGCCAAATTTTGATTAAGTATTTTAGCTTCACAGTTCTTAAAATGTAGATCTTTTATAACTGATCCTTGAAATATGGCTACACGTTTGTCCACTGGGGGCATAAGTTTAAATTTTTGAAAATGAAACTCAGTAGATCTTTGAGCCCTATTCTGAGGACCAAAGTATAATCTTAAATTAAGTGTTCGACAAAAACCCAACAAATCATCCACCACACTGTCTTCATTGACAAAAAAGCCAGGTATATATTTGAGCCCTTTATTGAGCAATTGTTTTTCTACTTCTGTTAAGGTTACAGAGGAATATTGTGAACATTATACACCGTATTTACCGATGTCCCAGTGTCTGTAATAACATTTGTACATTGTTTATGTTTTTTATGCTTTCTACCTCCCCGGTGTCATCTGGACCTAAAAGGTAGCCCATGCCTCTTTGTTTCTTTGAACTAGGTGACCCCTGAGTGAACATTTGTTCAACAACCATAGCTGATGAGTCTCCCCTGAAGTATTACTGTGTTCTATACCTGACTTTTTAAAAATTGACCTAGGTCTCTTTCTTTTTGTTCTCACCATGTTACCCCCTCCCATGGGTTGGGAGGGTGGCCTAATGGTTAAGGTGTTTGCCTTACAAACACAAGGTACAGGGTTTGAGTCTCACAAGGGATAATTGGCTAGGCTTAAAATGGCTTGCAAGGGCAGTTAGCTTAGTACTAACCTATGAACCTATGGACCTATGAAAAGAGAAAAAATGTTTGGTTGGGAGGGTGGTTTAATGGCTAAGGTGTTTGCCTTACAAACACAAAGTGCAGGGTTTGAGTCTCACAAGGGATAATTGGCTAGGCTTAAAATGTCTCACAAGGGCAGTTAGCTTAGTACTAAACTATGAACTATGAACCTATAAACTTAACACTCATCCTGAGGTCAAAGGGTTTCCCTCTCTCATAGTCTTTGATATCCCGGTTAAACTTTTGAAGTTTTTTTATTTTTCAAAGATTTCTCTAAGACTAATACATCTCTAGACAATTTGGTTAAATACTCTTGGTATCGAGCTTGTCCCTCAAATGGTTTTAAGTCCTCACATACCTGTTGTTCATCTACACAATTTTTGTCAACCATCCATTCATAGTACGAGGACAACATGTTGACAAATGTCATTGAAGCATCCTGCTGTGCTTGTGCCCATTCATGAGTCAATATCTCATCTGCCACGCTTACATATGGCACTGTCCGAACCCTAAGGCCTCTGGGTATAATATTTGTGGCCTGACAGGCCTTAAACAATTTCAAATGCCACACATTGGTATGTAAAATGATTATACCCTTCGTTAATTTGTTAAATAGTTCACCACATTGGTCAACCATATGGTGGGTAACTGCATCACTTGTATGCCCCCCAGACTTGTCTAATCCAAACGCATGTAAATCATGCTTATCTGCAGACAAGCCTTGCAATATGGTAACTAAATCCATCATTTACAAAAAATTCAATATGTTTCACCCAGCTAATGTAAATTATTATATCTCAATTATTTCACCTTGCTTATTACATCAGAGCCTACCACCAATCTTGACTTGGCAATCGCCAACTCAAATGATCTTTATTCTATTTGTCTTCCACCTGATACAGAGACAACCATAAGAGCATAATTTCAAACAAAGCAGTTTACCCCAAAATTATTTCAGTTTCTACAAATAAACTAAAGCTCTGATTATTAGAAAATGCTTATTAGATTTGTTCAAACAGTATACATTCAGAAAAAAACACTTAAATATTATTGCCCCCTTTAAGTATTAATTCATGGCCATATAAATTGAGCTAAATTAACCTACACATTCATGATCTTTCACCTAATACAAAGGACATATCATATAGCATTCCACCTTTCAGATATAACTGCTGACAAAAAAGTATATATTTTTTGGTTACTACAGGTATTGCTCCCACTTAAACTATTACAAAGTACTGTCCAGAAAAGTAACAGTATATATCCTACAAATACATGTAGCTTTTGATACCCACATTTAATGCATGAGACATACCTATATCACCCATTTGGTGTGCCCAAAACACAAATAAGTATCAGAAGTACAAATAAATATCAAAAAAACATTTACTTTCTGTTTATGGCACACCACATGTATTCATAATAGCTCCTATAGTACCCTTAAACTAGTCAGGGCCAAACCACAAGACCACTTAAATGCCAACAACTAATTGTAATATCACATACCCAAGCCCAAACAACTTTCCCAGATATCATCAACCATTGTATTTATCCAGCATTCAAAAACATTTGTGTCAATCCAGTTGTTTTGTGCTGTTCAAAGGATGATTCAAAATATACCGCATATGACAAGAATAAACATAATGCATTTATCTAAGTATAATCAATGCATCTAATCTATATTGTCATCCCCTCCATTCAAAAAGATTATTCTACATGAAAAAACATTTGTTGAACTCAAATAATGACATACAATTGTCTTAATGTTGTTGACCCTCAGACCACCAAACTATAATTTGCATACAAAAATGCTCTTTGTCCACCCATCCAAACTCCGGCCAGTCTTCTCCGTATCTTCAGCTTTAAATTCACTTCTGCCAACAATCCGCCAATCAAACAGTGTTGTACAATGTCTCCGCGATCAGTTCCTAAAAGTCCTTAGCAGGCCCTGAAGTTCTTTACAATAATGCAAGATGAAACAACCACAAATGATGGAAAAAGTCACTCAATATGGCGAACACACAAATATGCGCTTATACCAAAACAGTATACCCAACATGTATGGCTCTTGAATCCACTATAGTTGCGCATACAACTATTTACTGATGAAAAACTGAATTGCATCAATAAATGAAATTCTAATCTTGTCCCATAACAGAACAGAACATACAAATTCTAATGTTCCATACTCATCCTTTCTTCTGAAAATAGTGAGCCCAACTATCAGACCCCTTCAATATACTAGGATACGTTGTTCCATAAGCCCTTGGAAATGATCGTGCACTTGTTAACAGAAAGCACACAAAGATGACACCATAAAATTTAGACACTGTCCCGTACCAAACAAACAGCACTTACATGTTTCGATGCACCATACGAGCTTATTGAAAACAGCCCCAAACAGTTATTAAACTCAACCCAGATATCGACGGTAATTAAATCCTCCAGATAGAACATGATATGGGAGACACCTGCTCTATAAACCACATAGTCACAGTACTTGAATTTTTCAAAAGAAACCTCCTAGATGTACTCAGTCAGAGCAGTTTTACAAATATTCACAATCAAATTCTTATACCGGCTCCGACAAAATTAGAGTTACAATCATCCACTGAATAGCCTACATCCACACATGAATGACCCCTCAGTCCTGTTCTTTCCCTCATGAAAAATTCACTGCTCACTGCTGAGATAATACTGCTAAACCACTTTCTCCTTACCCTTCGTGGTTATGATCACATCAGAACGTCCAGCGATTCAGGCGACCCTGCTCCACACTTCTCCAACAACAACAAACGACCATGTTAGTGAACGTATCTTTTGGTCCCTTCACCGACCAATATTGACCAACCAATATCCTTCTGACATTTAAAGACACCAAATGTTATAAAAAAGGATGGCACATCATAGTTTAAACTTGAAACAGTCCCAACAAAAAAATAGCATCAAGGTGATTTCAGCCACAGATGTTGAAAAAACGCTCACTCAAGGCCCACAGCAGGAAGAAAAGCCAATAAGTTCCAAAGACACACCCCACATGTTAAGCCTGATGCACAGGCCCAAAACCCCAATACCTCCGAAAAAGCAAAGCCAGCACCAACGAAGCGTATATGAACTCCTTTTATTGTGACAACACCATAAAAGTCAGACCGGTTTCGGCAATCTTGCCTTCTTCAGTGATAAAATGCATAGCATAAGTCCCCAGTACTTATACCATGATTAATCATCATTAATTACACAAGCATCAACATTTAAAGCAACAACAACTTTTTGTCAGAACCATAATCATACAAATCTATTACATATGGTCATTTAACCCTGGGGAAAACAAACTCCCAGGTTTAATGATCCAACCCTTCTCCTTTCTATTTAGTATAGCATGCCATCCCAATTTATTCATCCTGTCCCCCCAAACTTTGTCAATAACCATAAAATAAAATTTGGCATTATTATGTTTCAATGTATGTTTATACAAAGCATTTGACATACGTTGGGTACCAATGTCACTAAGATGTTCCGATATATGAACACGCATGGATCTCGAGGTCTGCCCAACATAAAAGGCAGCACATGAACATGTCACTAAATATACCAGCCAATCTGACCCACAATTTGCAAAAAAATCTCATATCATAAACCTTACTAGTATTCTTACTAGAAAACTGTTTGGTTTATTTTTTTAAGATTCGCAGCCCTCTAGGAATTACACTAAGTTCTAAGTAAGCATTAAAACTAAATCTTTGCCATTGTAATTTCTTAAAATTCTGTACCTTTAGTTCAGATGAGTGAATGAGATCAGCATTTGCATCCTCCTTTTGCAAGATATTATTCTCACGATTGCCTCTGTTGTTACTCACAAAACCAAGTAACGGATTCCTGTTCACATTCAATATATCCCGTAAGGAGGAAGACGCTGTGAGGTTCCTGATTTCCACATTTGGCTGCATAATAAAACAAGATGAAAATAAGTGCCCAGGCAGTTCCAACCAACAAAATCCAAAGAACACAGACAGATGAAATGACACAGGAATTTAAAGATAGAGGTTATAATGAGATGGCACTACATAGTATAAAGAGTGATGTATTGAGTGGTAGACACACTATTTGTCAACCTTATTTTAGGCAACATAATGTGGGACAAGAATTACCTGCCACTAATATTCGATCAAATAAAATAAGATATACCACTACCTATAATTTGAGAATGAAATATGGGAAACATATTATTAGTAATAACTGGTGGTTCTTATGACTTTGCCAGAACTTAATAGGTGAAAATCTATCTTTCACGTATAAAAACTGTTCAAATCTTAAAAATCATTTATGTTATAAATAAATAAGGTGAGCACCACAGAAAATGATTAATAAACAGGGTACTTTCCCTGCTACAATTGTTGCTGTTGTACGCTCATATGTACTACTAATGAATTTCAACATCCTAACATGGGATAAGAATATATATTTAATTGTTTAGCAACATATAATACTTATAATATTATTTATCTTCCAACTTGTAAAAAATATAATGCTTTCAATGTAGGTAAATCATGGAGGAAACTAAAAGAGCGTCTAATAGAGCACAGCTCTGATATTCGTAGGCTCTTGCTAAGCACCATTCTGAGTATGGTGATGACCATTGTTTTATGTTCAGGGTTACTGAAACACTAAATAGTAACCCAAGATGGGGAGATATTGATAATGAATTAGAGTTATGTGAATATAAATGGATTATTCATCTTCATGCAGATAGGGTTCCAGGTATTAATGCTAGCGTTAGTTTAAAACCAGTGTTAAAGCATAAGCAGGGTTGCTTAAAATAAGTGTATAATGATGTGCTGTTGATTGATGTTCTTGATTGGTAGTCCTTAATTAATTAATTTGCTGCAGTATTATTTAAATAAACATGTTATATAAGATGGTTTAAGCACTGAGGAAGAATCAATGGATCTGAAAGCTTTGCAATAAAAACTATTGGATTTTACAGCATTTGCAGAGTTTGTTTGTTTTTCTGGTTGGATGGTCAATGCATAAATAATCTGGTCAGCAAAACTGTGACATGCAAAATGAGGCTGATTGCCAGATATCAGTGTAAATGTGTTTGGTGAGGTTGGTTTACTTAACTGGGAACCAGTAAATACAAATTTAAAGCCAAATTCTATCCCATATGCCTTGACCACACCCAGAAGAGTGATTTCCTATGATGTTCAAAGCAGAAGCAGAGCTCAAAAGAATGTAAGAGGTTGGTGGGGTAGAAAGTGTAAATGAATTGACTGAATGGTGTGAATTGATAGTCCCAGTCATGAGCAAGAATGACAGCTATGTGTTGAGATGAAAAATCGTAATATTGTAGTTATAAGAGAAAGGTTTATTCTACCTACATTAGAAGACATAATGCCAAAACTGGTCAATGCCTATGTGTTTTCCACATTAGATACTTCCAGTGAGTTTTGGTGAATACCACTACAGGAAGATAGCCAGAAGATGGAAACCTTCATTACTCCAGTTGGAAAGTTCTGTTTCAAGAGACTACCATCTGCTATACCCTCAGCACCAGAAATATTTCAATGTAAAGTGACTGATTTACTAAAAGGGCACAAAGGTGTTGTTATTGTCATGTTAAAGAGACACATGATTCAAGTTGACAGCTCTGTTCCTAACTATTAAAGATTCACATTAAAGACAAATGCTCTTTTGGAAAATCTGCGCTTCATTATTTTAGTCACAGCATAAATGTTAGTGGAGTCAGACCAGATGTAAGTATAATTAGAGCAAAAGCAGAGTTAAAGAGTCCATCTTGTGTGACCGAGTTACAGCAAGCCCTAGGCATGATAATCTAGTTTGTGCCAGTCTGTTTGCTGTGCTACATCCAATAACAGATTTGTTAAAGAAAGATGTACCCTGGTGATAGGGAGATTCTCAGGCAGAGGCCTTCAGCAGAGTAGAAGGCATGCTAGCAATTGCTCAAGTGCTAGCATACTATAATGCCTCCAAGATGATAGTTGTGAGTGCTAATGCTAGTAGCTACAGCCTACATGCAGCATTACTCCAAAAGGATAACTAAGCATTATGTCTTGTTGCCTTATAACTCCATAATGTTAACCAATGCTAATCAGATATATTCACAGATTGAGAAGCAGTATCTTGCAAGTGTGTGGACATGCAAGTGATTCTGCAGATAACCATAAGTTTCCAACTCCAGACTGATCACAAGCCATTGGTTCCACGTTTAAATTCCTATGATCTAGGCAAAGTATCACCCCAATGCCAAAAACTGGTCATAAGTCGAGGAAGGTTCAATGCCAAAGTAATTTAAATGCCTGGAAAGCAAATGTGGCTTGACATGTTATCCAGAAGAACTCCTATACTTGACTAAATGCAGTAAGATACCAAAGATGTTGCCTCCTATGTGGCCTGCTTTATGACAGCACAACCAGTGACTATCAAGAGTCAAGAAAAACTAAAACTGGTTACTAAGAATCACCACCGGTTACAAACCATTATCAGATATATCTGAGATGGATGGATAACCACTGGACACAGGTAAAATATCTTATATAATAACTACTACACCACTGGAGCACAACTTTCAGAACAGGATTTCTTGTTATTGTATCAGGATAGAACAATGGTAACCACCAACTAAGCAGACCAAGGCATCTGGAAGGCTAGTGTACAAACATCACTCCATGTCGTGCAAGTAGCCCAGTTTATTCAAATTCATAAATGCAGAAAAAATATTAACGCTTAACTAAGTCACCGCGTTTTTGTCCCTACCACACAGAACTTCATCAGATAATACCAAACCAGAAGAATTAGCTCTATTTAAACCCATCACAGTTGGTTTAATGACTTAATTAAATGCAAATTAATTAATCAATCAACTACAACATTTGCTAGTCCCTACATTGTGTGCCAAAAAAATTCATGCAGAAAAAAACATTTTATAAAATCAGTATGAAGTATTAGAACCATAGTCATAACTAATTTAATTAAGTCATTAAACCAACTGTGATGGGTTTAAATAGAGCTAACTCTTCTGGTTTGGTATTATCTGATGAATTCTTGTGTGGTAGGGATGAAAACGCGGTGAGTTAGTTAAGCATTAATATTTTTTCTGCATTTATGTATTTGAATAAACTGGGCTACTTGCACGACGTGGAGTGTTTTTTGTACACTAACCTTCCAGGTGCCTTGGTCTGCTTAGTTGGAAGTTTAGTACATTTTTGCAAGACACCTTTTTCCTCCTTGTACTGTTTTTATTGCTACAATGGTAACCTCATTACAATATGCCAGAATGTTAAAGGAAATACATGAAGGACACCAGGGTCTCACCTGCTACCAATGAAAGAGTATGTCCAAGTAACAGTTCTGCACTGTCCATAAGCCATCTCAGAAAAGAAAGCCATTACTGCTGACATCCTAACCATAAGGTTCTTGGAAGAAGATAGCTACAGTGCTGACTTGTGTTAGTTTGAGGGCAAAAGCTATTGGTATTGGAGGGCTATTACTCTCATGAAAAAAAAAATTACATATACTGACTATAACTCAACAAAAAATATAGCAAGGTTCATAGCCATGTTCATAAGACATGAAATGCCCATTGAACTAGTTCTAGACAATAGTACACACTTTGTTTCAACTAAGTTCTAACAGTTTGCTGATGCCTGTGGTTTTGCTCATAATACTTCAGATCTTTACTATCTTCAGTTAAATGGAGCCACCATGACAGCAGTTCAAACAACTAAAAAGTTTTTGAGGCAGTCTGATCTGCATAGTACTGTCATGTTGTATTGAGCTATTCCTCTTAGTAATACAAGAGGAATTCTATCCCATCTAATGCTTCAAAGACAAATAAGGACTGGCATGCTAATGTTGGAATCCACACCTGAGTCAAAAACTTTTCCATGTGAATCCATACTACCAAATGTCCAAAGAACTAAAACTTCAGTGATGCTGTTCTACCAAACCCTTACTTGTCCTTCAGCCATGCCAGTTGGTGTGCCTCACTGTTAGAATGTGGGAGAAAGTGGGACACAGTTGGTGTTACAGTGTAAAGAACCAATGAACCAAGGGCATAAATGATGCAAACCATGGATGGCCCCACAGTTAGACACAATTACATAGACAAGCAGTCCCATATAAGCCTCAAGGTACATGAAGAGTATTGAGTGTCAGTCCCGGTGTTTGAACCCAGGATAATCAGGTCTTCAGCTAGACAAGGTGATCCTGTTTCATCAAAAAAAAAAATGACCACACGCCAGCAGCTGACAAAGGTCCAAATCCACAACATGTGAAGACAGTCCATGTGCTATCAAACCTAGTTTGACTATTCTTGATACTGTTGAGACTGTGTGCAAAGTGGTTCTAGACAAAATGTTGCTCATTATAACTGGTTGTTTTCCTTCCACACTTTTCAGTTCCATTTGTATGACAAAATTCAGACCAGAAATTGAAGCTGTTACCAATTAATATGGATAGAAATGTGACTTTTTCATTTTTCCTCATAAAGAAAGTATTTCTGCTAAGAGTAATGTCTAACTCTTTCTGATAGTTTGTAAATAGTAGTCAATATAGCTTGTACTTGCATACTCAAAGTCATTCCAAAAATGTTGAATATGTGCATCAATTGTACATATATCCGAATTTCATAATTTCAGAGAGAGGTTTTTCTCTCCTTGGAGGAAAGAGGTGATGATAAGAAATGTATAACTGATATATGCCTGCATATACTGTGAGTATGTATAATAGCATTGTCACTTTAAGATGAACGTATAGCATTGCCATCTTAAGAAGTATTGTATCCCATAATACATTGAGTCTGGGTTGCCAGTTGCTAATATTTTCATGATTAGTGATCTGTTAACATTGTTCTTAATATACTGACATTAAAATTACTGTTTTACTGCATATACTGTTGTAGTCTGCTGTTTTTGTCACTGCCAGGCAGACAGCATCAATGGGCAACCAGAAGTGCACATTGTGATGGTCACCAAACTAATAATTTAGCCTACTAAGCACCTCTTCAGGAATATCAACCAAATCGTTTGCTGTCTTCATCAGTTTGTGCCATCTGTCAGACCGTGGCATCATACGTTTCAGACAATCATCTGTATACAGTGTAGGTCATAAGGTCACTGTACAGTACATTCCAAAGTCAGGAGTCACTGTCTGGCACTGTCCAAAGTCAGGAGTCACTGTGTGGTACTGTAAACACCTTTGGTTATAAAAGAAAGTCAAATAAAGTCAGCCACCATATATCCAAGAAATTACTCTCAATACAGCAAACAGATCTACAGAACTGTTGGTGGCTTCAAAATACATTGCACAAACTATCAGTTCAAACACAGTGTATTTGTATTTCTCTGTATGAAGCTTGCTACATAAGATACTCTCAATGAGGTACAGTTCTAACATCTGTTAAATCTGCACTAAAACATGCCACCTCAGAATTTTAAAAAGTGGAGTCACTTTTCATTTTGTACACAAATACCTGCAGAACTTGTATAGAATTCAAATAATCTGTCCACTTTTTGTGAACGTATAAAAGCATTAAGTGATTGTACCTCTCATCTGTCATAGTAGTTTGTGGAATAATTTTATTTTGTGTTGTTTAAAAATGTCCTTTCTCCAGTTGCTATAGTCATTGAAACAAGGAGAAAATTTGGAAGTTTACTACTTATGTGTATAATAGTTGCTGTTGACAGACCTTACCCTCCAATGCATCAATGCATCAATTTATTTATTTGTTTACATCTGTTTACTGGGAAAGTCCGACTGGAATTTAAGAGACCCCTTTTCAATGGAGGCCTTGGTAAAAAGCTCCAACAGGTGTACACATTTGGTGTTACGGTTTTCCTGCCATGGAAGACCTGCTCTGTATGATATGGAAGCAGCTTAATTTGCGCTGTTTGGCTGCCAGTGGTCTCATCTTTACCTCCATGCACATTCACACCTTGACATGGGGATGTAAATGAAGTGGTATTGGCTGCTTAAAGCAACATCTTTTTCATAAAAAAACAGCAAACTGTAGGTTTCCTGATCCAGACTGTGTCAAGGCGTGGAAAGACATGCATCAGTACACTAATAATTTGGTGGTGCTATTCTTTAGCAGATTCAGTGTGGTACGAGGCGCTGTACCATCCTGAAACTTTGCCATGACTCCATGCTGTCTAGGAACCCTTGGGCTTTGGTTCTTTAACAATTTTTAATTACTGGGCTCTCGCCTTGATGGTCTCCTACACATTGTCAAAGACATCACACTACCATTTTAAGTTTAACTTCAGGCTATTTATAGCAGTTATTGCAGTTTGTGTAGCAACTGTTTTTGTTTGTAAAATACTAGTTACATGTTTGGATACACTGAATGTACTATTAGAAATAAAATAACTAAAGTACATCATAAGTTAATCATTAGTGCTAACAACCCCCTGGCTTTATTTTGTATGCCAGAAGTCATGTCATACCACAGGATTTGTAAGGTTTGATTCAGTCTGTTATAGTTTGATAAAAGACCATTAATGTACTTTGTACTTGCTGCTCAACTTGTTGGACAAAGTAAATGTAGTTCTGTCATAATATATATGGGTCATCATCATCTCCTGATGCTTCACTTTCGAAATGAGCTATTCTTTGACGTGATACAAAAATGAGTACACCAACATCTTGAACAAAAGAGAGGGTTTCTTCAGCAGCAAATCTTGTGCTTACACAGTTTTGCAGCACTAAGTCTAAACAGTAATTGACACAGTAGATATTCAGAGCAAATAGGTTCTCTTTTCCTAATGCTGGTAGTCATTCCAGAAATAGGTCCACTCATACCAGCTGTGCCATCATATGCCTGTCTTCTCATTTTTTTTTCCAGTGGAAAAATACCTTAGTAAAATATCTTTCAAATGGATCCATGATTAATTTAGCATCAAAGTTTTTCAGCTCATACACTCCAGTCACTTTTTCAACTGCGGTGGTGGTGCTGCGGTAGCGTTGTTGCCTCATAGCAAGACGTTGTCCCGTTCGATTCTCAGCTAGACCGTCTTCTGTGTGGAGGCATACGTGAATGGGGCGTGCCTTCATTGAAGGTTATGCATCAGGTCTGGTAACCCGGTACGTAAAAATCCATTACCAATCATTAGCAGACTGGAGTTCCGCTGTGGTGACCCCTGACCGGGAAAAGCCGAAAGACACAAACAAACATTCCAGTCACTTTTTCATGAGTAGGAAATTGTAGTAATGACACCATGTCCATGTAGATGTATGTTCTGAGATTCAACTGCAATTATTGAATATAATTCAGAGTTAGATCTTATTTCTGCTAACAGTTTCCACAGAAGCTGATAAACTGTGATCATCATGATTTTATTCACAGTATCAAAACTCTGGTATATTCCTTTCTGTACCAACTTCAGCAGTTCTGGTCTATCATTTGCCATTGCCGACATCATCTGTCTCAAGCAGATTTCCTGCTTTTCTTTGCTCTGAATAGCTAGTCCTGTCTAGCCCAAAGTTTTCCATGGGAACAGTTTTTGATTCCTCGGTTGCCTGTAAACATGTGGTTGGGTGTGCTGAGTAGCAATGTTCATTATAGTGTCTCTGAGAGCACTGTATTTCTCAGCAGCTTCACAGTGGAATAATGTTGTTTACTGTTTGGTAAATTTTCATTCAATTTCTTCAAGTCACTAAATCCAGCTGTACAGAATGTAGCCTTACCACAGTGGCTGTCTGTGAGGAGTTTTCTTTCAAATAATTACAAAATGCAAATTCTTTGAACTGATAATTGGTTAACCAAAATAAAATGAAAACCACTGAGGTTGACAATTCTAGTTTCAATTTCCATTTTACTTCTCACACTTACTTCCGTATTACGTTTATATCAATATTTTTCGACACTCTCTGTTGCTTTGCTGGGTGAGATAATGGTATTACATCAATGTTTCCAAAAGTGATATTACATGCAAACTCAGTCTCTGTTGTCACATTCTGGACAGCTGCAGGTGCAGTGGTAGTGGAAAGGCCTCAAGTGTGCAATGTTTTAAGAACTAGGAAATGCAGAATGAAATGCTGTGTCTCTCCTCTTGAAACCAAACTAATAATTTAGCTTTCTGGGCCCTTTTGCAGCAATACCAGCCAATCCCTTTGCTGACTGCTTCCTCCTATGAGATGTTTGAACTGTAAGTTTCAGATGATTCCCAATCTGCACAGTAATAGGTTAGTCAGGGTAATGGTATAGCATAGGCCAAAGTCAGAGATTTTGTGTACCTCTGCCTGGCATGTCCAGAGGCAGTAGGGTCTGTACAAAACACAAAAGCTAATCTTCTGAAGAGGCTTATTCATGACCTGCATAGGAAATATGTACATTAAAGTAACAGCAGTAAATGTTTTCCACCACCAACTATTTAAGCCTTCTCCATGTCTTACCATTACCTTCTTGTACAACAGAAATCCAGCATAAATTTGATTATATACAGGAAGTATAAAAGCACACCACAATTGTCTCAATATATATAACATTTCATTGTGGGGACATGAATTTAATATGTTCACTGTTATCTTTACATCCATATCCATACAGTTAGTAGCCAAGACACGTGCCACGTAAACAAGTCATAATTCAAACATTCAAATCCACAGTTTTGTTCTAAGAACAGACACTACAATCATAATTAGCAACTCAAGTGCCACCTTTCCCTCAGCATTAAAATTTTAATGCAAAAAATTATTAACTCTGCTTAGTGAAAACATATTAAAATTAAGGATAACAAGCTTAACAGATATTGCAAGCTACTGTAAGTCAGGTTTGTAAAAACTGAGTATAAAGAGCCCCAAAGAAAAATATATCATGTTTATATAAGAAAAAAAAAACTAACCAAGCACATACTTTCAACTGCTACTCTGCTATAATGAGAAAAAAAAAACTTGCAGGGATTTACAAGTAGGTAACTCTAACAACACCATATAGTCATATACATTAACAAATAAAAAATGTATGAAAACCACTAGGAAAAAATGCAATGAATTTGCACATTATGTTTTATGTCATCTTTTCCTCTAATATCATAACAAATTTAATTTTCATTCATTCATTCATTTAATTTAAATTTCCTTCATGGACACTGTACCCAAATCCATTGACTCTGGTAATATCACTTCTGTCTTACTACTAGACTTATCAAAGCGATTTGACACAGTGTCCCACAACAAACTTCTTCATCAGCTATCAAGTGTAGGCTGCACCCCTTCATCCCTACAATGATTTGAAAGCTACCTCTCCAACCACCAACAATGCATTAAATGGCAAACTAAACTATCCCAAGATCAAACCAACACAACTGGGGTACCACAAGGGTACATACTTGGACCCCTACTCTTCAATGTTTTCACCAACAATCTTCATACCTCATCACCCTTTAGCTCCATTATCCAATACACAGATGACACTACCATAAACCACATTCACCTCAATAGAGACATGGCTGAGAGAAACCCAGCTACTCCTAAATCTTAAAAGAACAAAACTCTTGCTTTTCTCGGCAAAACCAATCTCATCTGACTTTAAAATATTCTCTCAGGATAACACAGAAATTGAAACACTTCCCACAGCTAAGCTACTAGGTGTTACCACAGACAAGAAACTAACTTTTTAACACCACATCTGCAACAACATTAAAAAACACACATCAAACTAGCAACACTCTACAAACAAAAAACTTTCTTGGATAACTCCACCAGAAAAACCCTCGCCAACACCTATTTGCTTCCCTCTCTCTTATATGCAGCCCCCTTATACACCAATTTGCAATTTTTTTTCTTAAAAACAAGCTCCAACCTTGCTACCATAAAATTGCCAATTTTGTCACAGGATACTCCTACCATTCCCATTACTGCCTAGCTCTGAAAGAATTAAACTGGCTCGAACTCACAAACCACCTAAACCTCATTCAGCTGTCTTCTCCACGTAAAATGATATATACATCTGATAGTTGCCCAGCCCTCACATCTGTCCTAAAACCCTAAATCCCTACCAGAGCCCTCCATTCTGAAAACAAACAACTCCTATCCATCTACATTCCAAACAAAAGAGCTGGACAGTGCCTATAATCTCATGCTCCTGCCAAGCTCTGGAACTCTCTGCCAACAGACATTACTACTATTGAGTGTTTTAACAACTTCAAGCACACCCTAAAAAAGCATTTTCTTTGTAATCAGACCTGCCCCTGCTCCTTCCCTAACAGGTGAACTCCATCCACTCTCTAGGGCTTTTCCTTTCTACATCTGGAGATCCCTAGACCATGAATTTAATCTACTAACCATTACCATATCAAACTAAGGAACTTTATGTATTTCTCCACCCTTAACTATTCCCATCCTACACCACAATTCTTCTAAGCATATGCTTGCTTCTAATATTCTGACTCTCTGCCTGACCCTCAGTCTTTACCTTAACACCACCTGATAAAAAAAAGCTGCAATCTACCACATTACTTTTATTTAGTATTGCCTATCTAGTACATGTTTTATTATTGCATCAACTTCTCTGTACTTATTTAGTATTCATTACTTATTTAATGTGTGCTTTAATACTTGCTATTATCTTGTTCATGTATAATATAAGGAGCTGCCTTAAGTCAACTGGTGCCCTAAGCAAAAGGCCTCCACAGCACCCCCTACCACACCATCTGGTGCCCCCATCCTGGTCTACCTACACCAAATAAATTATGGAAAAGCACCCCTGCTACAGCAGCGCCCTAAGCAGCTGCCTAGTTGGCCTATGCCTAAGGCCAGCTATGTATAATATTCTAACTTTCATGCATCATTTGGAGCTTTTTTCCAGGACCAAAAATGGGTTCCTGACCCAGTCTGACTTTCCCGGTAAACAAATGTTAAATAAATAAAAATAAAATAAAATAAATGTAATATGGCAACTTGCATGATCCTTTGTTGTGGGTAACCTAGCAACTTAAGTGAAAAGAAACATGTTGTGTTAATTCACTTACAAACATTTCTAATAAATGTAAAAACAATGTTATAGCAAACAGAAGTACAGTGATATCCATAGGCAACCTACAGCCACTTAACAATATTATAACCACAGGAAAACTTACCACTGCCTTGGAATTAATAATGTGAATATTTACCACTGCCTTGGAACTAATAATGTCAATGCTTTGATCAATTAACAACACAATAACTTCCAATACCACACAATCCACAAAAGATTTTGCTTGGCGGAGGCAGCTCAAGCCTTCCTCAGAATGCTGTGGGTCTGACTAAGCCATAGTATCAAAGTATTATCAACTACATTTTGAACTTAGATAATAAATGAAGGTAATAACATGCAGCACTTTGTGCATCATAATGCAAACAAACAAGTATCCCTCAGAGTCAGTACCTCATGAGCAACTTTTAATATACAAACTTCCACCAACCTTCAAAACAGCTTACAAAGTCTTAAGCTAGCACATATAACTATGGAAAAGTTAACAATGATGCAATTTAAAGAAGTATTACAGACCTATCAACCAAGAAAATTGGACACTTAACAACTGACCACTTGTTAAAAGACTGTTCCTTAATTACTGACTGTTTTGGGCTGTTTTGGTTTTACATACAATAGCCTGTATCTTCAAAATAAATTGGTCATAAAATTTTCCGTGACTGTTATAAGCATAGATATATGAAAAATACCCTCAGACTTGACTCCTACTTTCAAAGCAAAGGAATGGTCGCATCTTGAATTTTAAAGAGAAGAAAACCTATTAGTTATGTCATTTTTATGCCTCAACCCAGCAAAGAATAGAAAAAAAAAGATCATTGTTACCTAGCAACACATAACATTTTAGGCCTGAAATCATGCAGGATGGTGATATAGAAGGATCAATCTGAATAGGATGATCACAAGGAAATTATCCAAAACAAACATAAAAAATTGTTCATAAATGTGAAGAAAAACTTAATTTTTCACATGCACCTCTCGTCTCAGCATTCCATGTTTCTGGCAAGTTATGTGACCCAGCACTGGGGAATTTATTATTTTAATTATTTGAAACTGAATTATGTATTTCTTTCCCTTCCATTTGCAAGAAAGCAGTCTCTGACTCAATAGTGATACCTGATGGCCTGAATAAGAAGGGAAGCTGGAGAAGGAATGTTTCAGCGTAACTTTTACCAAGTGAGTCACACATTAAGTAAACATTATGTTACATGTTCCCGCTGGTAAGTTTAAACACAACACTCCAGATTGTCTTTTGCTTTTATTTTTACAGCTCTGACAGATCAATTTGTTTCACTGTATTCTACATTTCACACATTTACACACTCTGCGCTCATTCTTTCCACACACAGTACCTGCACATAAATAATTTTAACTGTTCTGTTCCACTATGTGCACCAGTAGGGCCAGCATTTTGCACCAGTTAAATAGTTATAGACTGTTAAGTAATCTAAAACGATGGTCTTTTAAGTCTCAAATCATTATGCTTGTCTAAAAGGCAATGCTGAGTTTTCATACCACTCTGTTAACTATTTCTGTTTTACAGCTGCAACATTTTGACCATATATATATACTAAAACATATTCCACTGTATCAGTTTAAAAGAAGAAGTCTCATGGAAAACTCAGTGCAATAAGTAAATACACACATACAAACACACAAGCACATATCTATATCTATATCTATGACTATCTATCTACATAAATACAGATAGACTGATAGATATAGATATCTATATTTATAGATGTATATCTATCTATATGTTATAACATAGTGTGATGATTCTCACTAAAAGAAAAGTATATATGAGCCACAAATATGCAAATAGTGGAATATAGCAATAACCCACGCCTGGGTGTGGGTAATGCTGGATTTACCCACGGTTGGCGTGGTTTCACCCTCGGGACCAAACAAAGCCAACCGTGGGTAAATACAGCATTACCCACACCCAGAAGTGGGTTATTGCTATTATACCATGACATTATTTAAGAAAAGAAACTATTACTTTTCTTAAATAATGGCATAGTATAATGCCTATTTACTGCCCTACCGCAGATGTCTGGCATCCGCAGCAGTTCTGATGTACTGGGCAAAAGCAACGGAGAAAGCAAGATCTCCGTCGCTTTTTTTTTACTGTTTTCGATATGTTAAATGGGTTTAACATAGCGAGACAGTTTTAAAATAAGCAACGGAGATGTCCGTTGCTTATTTTAAAACTGTCTCGCTATGTTAAACCCATTTAACATAGCGAACAGTAAAAAGCAACGGAGATCTTGCTTTCTCCGTTGTTTTAAACCTGTCTCGCTATGTTAAATGGGTTTAGCATAGCGAGACAGCTTTAAAATAAGCAACGGAGATCTCCGTTGCTTATTTTAAAGGTGTCTCACTATGTTAAACCCATTTAACATAGCGAGACAGTGTTTTAAAAGTAGAGTTATACTAATGGAAAAAAGTCTGGGCGACCGGACCTTTTTCCATTAGTATAACTCGATTTACAATGTGCACGCTGGCCAATCAGCGTGCACGTTTTGGGGGGGTCATGGTATAATAAATAAGTTTGTAATCCAAACAATGTGCACATAATGGTGTCAATAATGTTTGTGACCCAAAAATATGCATAAAGTGATATAAATAATGTTTTGATCCAAAATGTGTAAAATAGAGTGATGCTTGTTTAAACATAATAACTGCTTTGCTTAGTTGTACCCATGTTTTAAGTGTAGTGAGATATTTGGATTTGTAAGAATAGGTTTGTTGAATGAGTATGTCATATATAAAAAGATTTCTGAAACAAGCCCAGGAAAAGAGAGCCTGTCCTTAAATGAAGAGAGCTTAATGTCTAAATCAGTGAGGCTAGGGAACAGAACCGATCAAACTGGAGGGCAACTTTGGGAAAGAAGATGAAAATTATTCCGGCCAGAAAGAATCCAGGGAAAGTTACTTACTATCAGAGACTATTTCACAGCAATACAGAGCTGAACTAAAGGTACTTTCTGTATATTTTAGTTAAAACTGCAAATACTGTTTTGCTTGGAGGAATATGCTTTATTTGTGCTTGCACTTGTATATAATAAATTGCACTATTTTTATAAAAAGTGGTGGTCTCAGCTGCACTAATCTTCAGCATTGGTGAATTGTGGTTGGCATTTTGGCACCTGTTATTAATGTCAAAATCCAGAGACCTAATGCTGCCAATGTGAATATAATTTCCCCAAAACCAGAGAAAGAGAAATTGAGAAATAAGTTGGTCCTATGGTATGCTGTGATTTTTTTTTGAGCAGCTGTGTATGGATCTGTGTGCCAGGATGATCACAGCTGAACATTTCCTACAGAAAAGAACTTGCACAGCTGAAGGGATAGTTACTGTAGCCACAGTGATGGCTACACCAACAGCAGTGGCAGTGGTAAAACAGCTTACCCGGGAGGAGGACCTTGAGGCATATCTTAACATCTTTGAGCATTACGCCATCTGGGAGAGATGGGACTGGATAGGCAGGGCCAGGATCTTTTCAGCCCAGATAACAAAAAAACATTGGCAGCCTTCATTAAGGTGGAGACGACTGATTACAAGGACTATGATAAGTTAAAAAAGCTTTACTTGCCAGAGCTGGTATTACCTCAGGAGCATAAGCTCAAATGTTTCATAGCAGAACATTTTCTCATAACACAGTAGTAAGGCCACGATTGTCTGACTTAAAGCATATAATTACTTTATGACTTGATTCAAAGGGTCAACATAATAAGGCTAAAATATTAGAAATCAGAGTAACTGACAACTTTAAAAGATCTTTACCTACTGCTTTAAGAAAGTCGGCATGTCAAATTGACTTTAAAGACTGAAAGTTTTGTTGCTCTAATACAGAAATTGTTATGCTATGAAACTATGAAACTGATCAGTCAAGACCTGTAGTAATGTCTGTGTCAAATGTTGGCAATGAACAAAAAGCAACAGCTGTAAACATAACATGTTTGTGTTGAGAAAAGGCTCACATAGCCAGATTTTCCACTAATGATAGTGACACTTTTACACCTCTGAAAACTAAATCTTCTGAAAAGCATGCTATGGAATGGGTAAATTATCTGCTAGAATGGTTGGATGAAACTGCATTCTATTACTGTCCTACTGCACATTAATTGCACTCCCTTATTTGATGACAAAGAACTGCAAAGACTGCTAAACAGGTTGTGTTGGGGGAGGTTGCACTTCTGTGTTTGGGTGTGTGGCTGTGTGTATGAGTGTTTGTGTGAGTGTGTGTCTGCCCAGGAGGTCATAGTGGGGGGGTTGGGGGTAGGGTAGGTTTGAGTGTGGGTGGGGTGACTCTGTCCATGAGTGAGATGGGGGGCTGTGTGTGCATGCGCAAAATGTGTGTGCGTGCGCGTGTGTGTGTGTGTGTGTGTGTGTGTGTGTGTGTGTGTGTGTGTGTGTGTGTGTGTGTGTGTGTGTGTGTGTGTGTGTGTGTATGTACGCATGTGTGCATGCAGGCCTGTGTCTGTATTTTGTGTGCATGAATGAATGTATGTGTGTGTGTGTGTGTGTGTGTGTGTGTGTGTGTGTGTGTGTGTGTGTGTGTGTGTGTGTGTGTGTGTGTGTGTGTGTGTGGGCAGGGGTTGTCATAAGCAAATTCTGCAACGTTGATGGGGGAGACAATGGACACCAGAGATAAAACCTTATATCATGCCTTAAAGGCACTAACAAAAGGGGAAAAAAACTCTTGCAGTATGAAAGACTTGGGCAAGGAAGCACTAGACACCAGAGATAACTCTTTGTAACATGCCCTAAAAAGGCTCAACCCTGTACACTTGCAGTTTTACAGCCAATATTAACCCTCTGCACTTCCTCTAGACACCAGTAACATTCTTATATAATACCTTAATCTTTTAAAACATTGATATAAAAGGTGGGAAAGGTTTCAAACCTTCACCCTGGACACAGAATGCAGCAACGTTAACACACTATACTACCTGGTCAGTTAATGGAACAATGTTTTTTTTTTTTTACATGATAAAAGGTATGAAACTCTAATATCTGGCATTATTCAGTGACTGCAAAGTTTGTGATTTACAAGGGACATGGTAGTTATCAACATCAAGAGTATTATCCATAATTAGGGATAGGCAGTGGAGATATATGGGTCTGTGCCTTTGTGGGAGAAGACATCAGGAAAAAGTCAGAAGGAACACTACATGGCATCAATGAGTATTTTTTAAATATGACATGGATTTATTTAAAAAGTTAATAAAACAACCGGTCAGGCATCTCAAAGCATTTTATGAATAAATGTGACTCTCGCATCTGGCATTACTCACAGACTGTAAGAATCTAAGATTTATGTAAGCATGGACAAAAAATAAGAAGAGGCATAGGGGACTTTCTGCTGGCTTGAGAACAGGTAAGAGGTGTGTGTGTGTGTGTGTGTGTGTGTGTGTGTGTGTGTGTGTGTGTGTGTGTGTGTGTGTGTGTGTGTGTGTACTGCTGTGGGAGAGTCAATGGGAGTGTCTGTGCCAATGCAGTGCATGTGCTGCCAGTCTTAACTACCCTCTTAATTTTTCCAAATCTTTTGGGTTTATAATTCCATGATGGACCCCATTCCTAAGTCAAAGTATGATTGAAGTTCATGAAATTAGTATTGTTTCAATCTTTGATGTCAGCCAAAAGTGCTCTTTGTAGCACTCGTAAAGTGCCCAGTAACTCCTACAATTCGTAGAGAGTTACATGTATTGGTTGTTGTTGTTGTGTCTTTCGGCTTTTCCCGGTTAGGGGTCGCCACAGCGGAATTCCGGTCCGCTAATGATTGGCAGTAGAGTTTTACATGCTGGCTTGCCGGGCCTAACACACAACCTTCAACGAAGGAACGCCCATTCATGCATGTCGCCACACAGAAGACGCTCTAACTGAGAATCAAATGGACAACGTCTAACTGTGAGGCGACAACGCTACCGCAGCACCACCACGCATCTAAATATGATCGCAGATTCTTTTTTATAAGACCTGTTACTCCTACTACTATTGGAACTGTCTGAGCATCTTTCTTCCACATTGCTCTCATTTCTGTCTGCAAATCCTGATATTTTATGACATTGCATCTCTCTGTAAGCAAGACGCTGTAGTCACTGGGTGTGGTGATTTCAATGATCAGTGCTACTTTTGTCTTCTTTTCATGGACCACTACATCTGGTTTTCTAGCATCTGTCTTTTGAACTGTTGGTAATGGGTGATCCCATGTGATGTAGACTTATCATTTTCTATGATGCTTTGTGGCTCATGTTTCCAGTGTTTTTCATCTACTTCAATACTATAATGTTTGCACAATCCACAGTACAACAGTCTTGCCACATTATTATAACTTTCAGTATACAATCCTTCTGCCATTAGTATGTCACAACCAACAAGGTGTGTGACTATTTCCAATTCTGTTTTACAAAATCTACATTTGCCTGTTTCTCCCACATGTTCAATGGACTTTGTAAACCAACATGTACCTAGCCCTATATCTTGGGCTGACAACATTAACCTTTCATCTTTTGGCTTGAATTAACTTCTCCTTAACCTTTTCTGCATTCAGTCCTGATCAACATGAGGTTCTTCCATGAGTTTTCTATACTTCCAACTATATTTATGCATTTTCCACATTTCTTGCCTTCTCATCTGGTCCTTTATCTTATATTCTTTTTTTTGTTTTTTGGCACATTCAGTTGCTGCGTGATTTTTATTTACTAGTAGTTTGATTTCCATTCCCACATGAAGCTTACATGCTTCTGCTAGTCTAAGCAGGGAAGTCATCTTAGATTTATTCTCCTCATGTTAAAAAACTTTCACTATATTTGGGTTTTGTGAGGTCAACAGATATTTATGCAGTCCCACCATTGTAAATCTATACATGTAATCAATTTCAAGGAGGTCAATACCTCCTTCTGAATGGGGAATATATAATCTTGGTATACAGTGATTTTTAGAAATAATTTGATGACAATGAAGCATCCTTAATGTTTCCTTATCTGATCTATCCAACACCTTTTGGGGCCAGTCAATCACTCCAAAACTGTAAGTTAGGACAGGAAGAGCAAATTGGTTTATAGCTTGAATTTTGTTCCTAGATGTCAGCACTGTTTTCAGAATTAAAGTTTTCTAAAATATTCCTTACTAAGTTTTATTTACATTTGTTCATGTTTTATTGTTGATCCTTCATCAATTCCCAAATATTTTTACACTCCCTCTTGCTCAAGTTCTTATATATCACATTCCTGTCCCAAACTGATGTTTTCTTGGTGCTGCAGCTTTCCTGCTTTAAAGGATGCATTTTGCACATTTATCAAGACCAAATGACATTCTTATATCATCTGAAAAAGTTTCGAATACTTGCAGTTGTGCTTTCAGTTCCTCATCTGATGAGCTCTACAAGTTTTAAATCATTGACAAAGAGAAGATGAGAAGTCTTTGCACTTGTTTTATAGGAGCCAAATTATAGCCATGACCTAATCTGTTAAGCAGACAGCTTAATGTGTTAAGGGCAAGGCAAAAAAAAGCAATGGTGACACCCTGGAATATCCCCTTTGGATTTTTATCCCTGAAACAATAATTTGTCCTTTATTATGGCTTAACACAAAGTGGTTTGCCATTTCTTCGTGGTCACTGTGATGCACCTTATTAGTGTAGGGTGTATCTTATACATTTTAAGCACTCTTTTATCCATGAATGTGGGATACTGTCAAGTGTTTTTTTTGCAGTCAATCCATGCCATACTTAGATTCTTCCCCTTTTTAGAGTTCTCCACTATGACTTTATTTAACAACAGATGATCCTTTGTTCCATAAGACTTTCTTTTATTGCCCTTTTGTTCTATTGCCATAAATGAATTTTCTTCTAAATGGCTATAAACTCTGTCAGCATCAATTCCAGTTTATAGTTTATATGTCGTCAGAAGGCAAGTTATTGGTCTATAGCTTTTAGGGTAGCTTGCTGGTTCACTGTTAAGTAAGAGCATTGTTTTTCCTGTTGTTAGCCAGGTTGGTGTCTGTTCAGGGTGCGCATATAAATGGTTCTTACTCATGGCTAAATCTTTGTGCAAAGATGTTAATACTTTTAACCAGAAGTTAGGTACTGTACCTGGCCCTGGGGTTTTCCAAGTGGAGGCTTTCATTAACTTTGTTTCAATCTCTCTAGCTGTTACTTCATCCCATTTCATATTCTGTACCTTTGAACTTCTTATTCTTTCTTTTACTTCTTCTATCCATTTAGCATTTTTGTTATGTTCCACAGGATCTTCATAAATACTTCCCAAAATATATCTATTTCTTCATTTTTTGGTGCTCTTTTAATTCCTTTTACCTTTTTTCCCAATTCTCTATAAAATGTTTTTGGGTCATCAGTAGATTGCTTATTTTGTACTTTTCCTTTATATTTATCTGTGTATCTTCTACGTTCATGGGAAAGTGCTGATGGAAGTTAAGGATGATTCAGAGACATGCAAACTAGCCAATAATAAGGTCTTTCCTCATTGTGATTAACATCTCTATATGTTTTCTTTGGTTATTTTAGAAGACAGATGACCCATGTGAGTAAATTGTGAAGGAAGCACTGTGAGTGGGAGGAATGTCTGATGAATTAACAGTAAAAATGAGAGTCATAGATATTTTATCGTAGTAGCCTGAAATGTGAGAACAGCACATCAAGCTTCCATACTGCAGTCTCCTCCAGCAGACATGTATGCATGCAGAGAGAAACTTGTGCGCACACACACACACACACACACACACACACACACACACACACACATACAAACTTTTGAGTGCACACACACACTCACACACACACACACAAACACTTTTGTAAACACTTTTGTGTTAGCATGCACACATACACAAAGCGTTCATTGGTAAATATAGTTTATGTCCTAATATATAATTAAACATGTAATACACATATTATGTCTTTAAGCCAGGTATCTGCTAATACAAAAATATAGACACAGTTACTTTAACTGCTGGCCTGATTGGCTTGTGTATTTTACTTACGTATATTTTCTCAGATGTGATCTGTTTGGTGCTCTAAGCTGCATATAGTATTTTATGTTAGGCACTAGATAAAGATCACTGTGTCACTCTGAATATATTTGTACATTGCTTACACAAACTGACAACTCTTGCAATCTTTAGCATTTTTTTTCTTTAGCATTTGCAAGTGAAGTTGGGAAGGTGGCCTAATGGTTAAGGTGTTTGCCTTGCAAACACAAGGTGCAGAGTTTGAATCTCACAAGGGATAATTGGCTAGGCTTAAAATGGCTCGCAAGGGCAGGTAGCTTAGTACTAATCTATGAACCTATGAGGAATGTGTCAAGCATGCCTTATTTGATCATTGCCTGGCTAGACGCATGTATGCTGTCAGTAGCTGTAGTCTCTTTACCAGAGATATGCAAATTATCTGATACATTATTCAGTTTTTGAGTAAAGATTAAAGTTTGTACTGCCCACAGCTTCACTTTGTATACTTCAGTACAGTAAAACTGCTCTGAATGAGTATCATAATTCTTGTTGATAAACCAAATTGCAGTAATGCCGTACCATTTCAGTCTTTTCTTTCTTTCTTATTTTCCTTTTTTTCTATCTATCTCTCTCTTTCTTTCTTTTCATTTAGCTCACTTGCCTTTGGTATATACTCACAGTTTCATGCTCTTGGGACAAAAGATGGTCACTCACAATATACACAGCTTGCATTTCTTAGAGGATTGGATTCTGCTGGGAGACGTCAGTGCTCGTACAGGACAAAGATAATCACAGCAGTATGATTAAGGGAATACCCTTACCTTATGTGAACTCAAATGGTACACTGTTTCTGGACTTATGTAGTAGCCATGAATTGTCTGCAACAAATACCATGGTTAAGCACAAGACTACTCAAAAATGTACTTGATACCATGGGAACATTGAACAAGAAGTCAGTGACTGACTTTGTATTTGTGTCTTCAGTCCTGAGGCCATATATTCTGGATACTTGAATCAAGAGAGATGCTGAACTCTCAGCTAATCACTATTTGGTGGTGAGATGGATCTGGTGGCAGAGGCAGCAGCCAGACAGAACCAGGAAACAGACTTGTGTGGGGAGGATGTCTTGGAAATACCTATCTGATGCTTCTGTGGGATGAGTTAACTCTCAGTTTCAGAAGATCTTCTACATATTTGTGGCAGTCAGGTATGTGGATTTCAAAGTGACCCTGCTTGATACCTTAATAGTTGAAGCGGCAGTAAGGAACTGTGGTTGATTTGTTTTTTTTCATTTTGGTAACTCTAGCACCCATTGGTACACACCAACTGAAAATGAAACTGTCTGGTTGAAGAAAGAGGTTTCCTATGCAGTGTTATTAGGGGGTTCTTGGGATCTCAGTGGCAGGTACTAACAAGTCAAGATAACAACAGCAAATGTAGTAGATTCTGAAATGAAGGCCTGAGTATGAAAGGAGTTTGTCCAGGCTAATGAAAAATGGCTTTCAGATTACATCAAAGAGCAAGTGGCTCTGGCAAATAATTTGGTACCTCTGAGTGGGGTGGGAGAGTAATATTGCTTTATCTGTTCTCAGCAACTGTGGAGAAAAGGTGCAAAGAAAATGTACAAGTCCTGAACTTGGTGGGCATGATGTCCTTGAAAGAGGCATGCCAGATGCCATTCCAGTAGTAAACACAACTTTAAGAAGGTGTAGCTGTAGGAGTAAATGAGTTTTGGCAAGACAACTGTAGCATTTCATGGTTAATGAGCATTTTCAATGTTGTGTAGAAGAGAGAGGCAGGACCTCTGGACTGCCAAATGAGGGTGATGGTACTCATTCTGAAAAGGGAGAAGGAAGATTGTATTCCAGTTATAGCAGTGTCTTTCCTCACAGCTTGCCTGGAAGAGTCAAAGCTAGGGTGCTGAAAAGAAGAGTGCAGTTGATATATGAGCCTCTGATTAAAGAAAAAACACTGCAATCTCAGTCCTGGCTGTGGAACAGTGGAAGAGCTCTTTGTTCTTGCATAGCTATTGCAGGGTTGTGAAAGTTCTCCAGTATTGCTTACATGTATTTAGGGGACCTTCAGAAGGCATATGACCATATACCCTTCAGTAATCTGAAAGCTATGCTACAAAGGTATGGAGTCCCATTACTCTAGCTGTGTGCCATTTGAGTCCTGTATTCGGAAAGTGAAAGGTGGGTCCACATTCTCAATGTTAAGCTAAATAAATTAAAAGTGAGTCTAGGACTCTGCCAGTGGTGTGCGTTGTCCCCCTTCTGTTCAACATTTTCTGGACAGGATATCATGCATAGCAAAGGTGTGGAGAGCATCCAATTTGCAGACATGAGGGGTTGCTTTTTGTGGTTTTCAGATTATGTCCCCTAGACGTCAAACAACCATGATCTTTGGTTTACAGTAGAGCAGTTTGTTGTTGACTGTGAAGCAATTAAGATGAAAAAGAAAAAAAAATCAAATTAGAAGTCACCATTCTCTAACAGGAAATAGTGGATTGTACTCTGAATGAGGGAAGGGAGCAGCTACCCCAAGTGGAAAAGTTTAATCTTGTTGGACTGTTGTTCCTGTGTGGTGCAGTGGCAGCTGTACTGAGGACATGCTCCAAAATGTGACATTAAAGGGAGAGCTGAGTCATAACATTAAAAAGCTTTCGGTTTACTAACCAGTCTATGACCTCATCCTCATCCATAACAATGAGCTTTAGGTAATGTTCCACTATTCAGCTCTTTATTAGGGTTAAAACCAGAACGTAATGCCACACTGAAAGACAAGTAACAGCAGGCACAAAGGCAGTTCATATATATATATATATATATATATATATATATATATATATATATAGGTTCATAGATAGGTACTATGCTATCGGCCCAAGGGCCTATGTAAGCCTAGCCATCAAGGTACCATAGCTTACGCCACCCAAGAAAGTTATTTTCCTGTGCCACTGTCCAGCAGAGACACAGAAATGATCCCTGGGGTGTATTTCCTATTTCCCATCCACTCATCAAGATTTTTCTTGAAGAGTGCTAATGAAGAACTTTGCTTGACATAGATGGGTAGCTTGTTCCAGAGTATAGGAAGTCTCTGGGACAGGAATCTATCCCTCCAGCATACCCTGTTTATTGTGGTGACAAGGTTTAGGTCCCTAGAGCGTGTAGCTTGGAGGGACTGGGATTTCTTTAGGTGTAGCATGTCCAGCAGCTCTGGGTTTGACATAGCTTTATATGTTAGGCAGAGATCACCTTGGAGTAGGCGATATGCTATGGAGTAAAGCTGGAGTTTTTTGAGGCGGTCAGTGTAGGGCATTTGTTTGAGGCCAGTAATCCTCTTTGTGAGGTATTTCTGTGGCCTTTCCAGCTGCTGCAGATGTCTTGTGAGGTACATTCCAAAAGGGGCGTTGTACTCTATAATGGGTCTAATGAGTGACGAGTAGAGGAGAACCTCTTTTTTCCTGGATGAGAACCCTTTTATGATGAGGTGTGCCACGTAGAAAGACTTCCTGACTACTGTGATGATGTGACTATCAAAGGAGAGACTACTGTCCACCTGGGTCCCAAGGTCTCTTATCACGCATTTGGTGTTAAGTAGATTGCTGCCTATGTGGTAGTTCATGGGTACAGAGTTTTTACCAAAGGGGATTACACTGCACTTTTTGGCATTGAGCTTGAGGCCATGGCTTTGACACCAGGCATCTGTCTCAGTGAGGCCCTTCTGTAGGATGTCCACATCATTTGGGGGACTTGACTATGGCTCCTAGTTTGCAGTCATCTGTGAACTTCATCAGCCAGAGGCCTTCTGTGTTAGCCTGTACTTCAGAGAAGATACCAAACAGGAGAGGTCCCAGGACGGAACCCTGTGGCACTCCACTTGTCACTGCCTTGAGGTCAGATTTGGAGTCTGCAACTTTTACAGTGTGGGTTCTGTCAGTGAGCCAGTTGGCAATCCATCTTGTGACGTAGGGATTTATACCTAGTTTAGTGAGTTTAGCTATAATTCCAGAATGGGGGATGGTGTTGAAAGCCTTGGCGAGGTCAAGATAGGCTGTGTGAACCACCTTACCCTCATCCATGGCGTTGGTGACTGCCTCAAAGAAGTTGATCAGGTTCAAGAGGCATGATCTGCCTTTCACAAACCCAAAATGGGTGGGATCCAGAGTTTGGAGGTTAGCAAAGTTTTTGTTTATGAGTTCCATGATGCTTGCCATTTTCCTGGTATTAATGATGAGTGTTCCATTCAGTGTTTACTGAAATTGAAAAGCCTGAATAGATGACATATATTTATTTATATATGTTTTTTCTTTCTTCCTTTTTTTCCCCTGTTATGACTATGTATGTGAATGTTTTTGAGTTGTGCTATATGGGTTACCCACTTTACAGTTGTTGACTTTATACCAGTTTGATAATCATGGATAATTTAGTATGTAAGTGGTTTAATTTTCACTAGGTGGCAACCTTTGCAGTAGTGTAGATGCTGAATAATACAAGATCTGAATTTTAAATACACTTCAGATTAGTGAATTCTTGATTTTTGTCTTTTACATTCCTAGTAAATCAAGTATTTTGTTTCATGCTTTCTAACTAATAGTTGCCACAATTATGGTAGTAGATGTGGTATTCTTTGTAATATTAGTATGAACTAACTGGTTTTAAAGAATGGTTTTTAAACTTATGTATAGAATTAATTGTTTTGTATGAGTTAATTGTTTAATTAGGGGGCGGAGGGAAGTGTGTTCTGGTGTGTGTGTGTGTGTGTGTGTGTGTGTGTGTGTGTGTGTGTGTGTGTGTGTGTGTGTATATATATTTTTTTTTTTATGAACTGCCTTTGTGCCTGCTGTTACCTGTCTGAAGAAGTTTGGTCATTACACCAGACGAAAAGCTCTTAACTTCATTTTTCTTTCAGTGTGGGTACTACGTTCTGGTTTTAACCCTAATAAAGAGTTGAATAAATGAAGATTTCCTGGGTGCTTGAAGTGCTTTGTCCTGCATTTTTGGTTTGTTCAACAGTTTGTGGTGTTGTTTCGATTTTTTAACTTTAGGTAATGACGGAAGGGATGACATCATGAATGCACATTTTAGAAACTAGGTTCTCCAGCATAGATGTTGGGACAAATCATCCTCAAAACAGAGTGAGAAACTTAACAATGTGGGAGGATTTCTGAATAGATCCACTGCTTTTCTATGTTGGTAGGAGTCAGAGGTGGTAAATGGAGCACCTGTTTTGAATGCTCACTGGGCGCCTACTATGGAATATGCACGCTGAATGCTGTACTGAGAAGAGGTCTTGGAGCAGACACAGGGTTTATTGGAGGAATTATCTGTTCTCAATACTTGGTTCCTCTACCAGCCTCCCCCAGCAAACCTCAGCACCCCCTTCTATCACCTACACTCCCAGTTGCAGTCATTCCCACTATCAGAATCTCCCCTCTCCATTCTCTAGGTATAATTATGTGATCAAAACCTTAGGTTATCGAACACCTAAAGGTCGATCACTAAATGTCGATGTCTGAAAATTGCGAACAGCCATTTCCACAAAGGGAAATGAGTCGTTTGGCCATTATATGGATTTGTTCTTTCTCTGCTGTAGAGTGATCTTGGAGTTGGTATATTTAGTTGGGGGGTGTGGGGGCAAAGCCCCCCACTTCATTTCTGTTTAAAACTTTTTTTTTATTTGGCCAGCTGCATTGTTTCCCTATGTGGAAACGGCCATTTTTGATGTTAATCAACCTTTAGGTGTTCGATAATTTAAGGTTTCAGTCACGTAATATAGTCCCACATTCTCACATCCTCTCAGTTTCCAGCATGCTTTCTGCTACTACTTGAATACAATATTCGGCATGAGTGTTGCTACACTCCTTGAGGATTTGCATCCAAAATCTCACCCCCCTTCATTTCCTGAATTTCCCCCTGCTTCCTCATCATTCTCCTCCACTATGAACCGTAACTCTCGATCTATGCTATGTATAAGAGCCCTAGCTGTGTAGTCCTAAATATCCCTTCAAAGCAGGGAATTCCAAACCCCCTCATTCTATTGGAAGAACCAACCCATCTCACTTGACTCCTGCCCCTTATCCTCCATGCCAAGGGCTGCAAATACAGTCCAAACAACAAAGGGGAAAGAGGAAACCCCTGCATGGCTCCCCCAACCAGATACAATTCATCAGAGAACAACCATCCCACTTCGATCCCTGCTTCATATATCTTCCTAATCAACCTTATGTTTGTATCAGGAAATGTAAATGCTTCCATTGACCTACTCACAAATTCCCAGCTTACCCTGTCAAATGCTTTCACAGCATCAAGACCCACCAACAACAGCCATATTTTCTTACATTCTGCTAACCTCTGGATCATCATTATTCTATTAATGTTTCAAATGTTTGCATCCACTCCACAAAACTACAATCAATTTTGGCAACACCTTTACCACTATACTACATGCAGTATCACAGTTGCCAGGAATGAGATTAGAACCCTGCCTATCTAGTCATTTGTACTACAGTGTTACACGGTTATTGCATATGCCACAGAGCTTATAGGGCTGAAGACTGTCCAAAGGTACATCTAAGGTGAATGGCATTAGTGGGTCTTGTAAAGTAGGGCAATGGGAAGTGTACTGGGTGGAAAAGGCCTCAAAATACTTTCACCTACAAACACAAACACACGTACAAACACACACACATTTGCCAGGATGGAGATTAGAACCCCTACCTATCTACTTATTTGTACTGCAATGTTACACAGTTATCGCACATGCCACAGAGCTTATGGGGCTGACGAGTGCCCAAAGGTACTTCTAAGGTGAATGACGTCAGCAAGTCTTGTAAAGTAGGGCAGTGGGAAGTGTATTGGGTGGGAAAGGCCTCATAATACTATAACCTACAAATGCACACACACACATACACACACACACACACACACACACACACACACACACACACACACACACACTCACACACACTCACACACACACACACACACACACACACGCACACACACACACACACACACACACACACACACACACACACAAAGGAAGGTGATATTACAACCCCTACTTCACTAGTATTACACAATGGAGCTCACTGTCAAGCTAGCACATGCAACTGGTTACAACTGGTATGGCATTGTTAGCAGCAGGACATCACTCTATGCCTTTCAGGGTATTCCTGTCTATGACTCACTCTCTGTCTGTGTCTCCCTGTCTCTCTCTCTCTCTCTCTATCTATCACTGTCTGTCTCTCTTTTCCCCATGTCTATGTGTGTATGCTTGAAATATTGTTATATGTTGCCCATATATATGTCTGTGTATCACACGCAACAGATGCAGATATATCACATATGGGCCACCTACAGATAGCTGAAGGTCATCCTGTGTGATGGGTGTAGATAGAGACAGTTAAGGTGTACATATCTGTCCGTATGCAAAGACATATATGCACAATACAGTTATATAGTCTGATGTAGCTTTACACATGGGCTATAATTCTCTAAGTGTGGGAGCATGCCCAGTATGACCTTCTATAGTAACAGTGGGACTCAATTCCAGAGATAGATGTACTCAGTCCAGTGTTTTGTGTACCACAGCCATACCTCTCAACCTGTTAGTGCAAGAAATCTGGAGATAGCTTACCAAAATGGGGGACAATGGCCCAAATATAGGGAGGTACTGTAAATATTGTTCTTACAAAATGTAGAACATTGCTAGAGTAACAGGGTTTGTTTTAGCAGACATTTTACTGACATAAATGACGTCTGACACTGAAATTTATTGTGTAATTACTTACTGACAGAAATCCTCAGATCATCATAGTGATTTACCTGAGAAATACAAGATGTATGATGAACAGCCCAAACTTATGAGCCAAACTATTGACATTCTTGCCCAATCCAGCCAGTTGAGAGGTGTGGCTACAGCTGATTGGCTAATGAAGCTGTGCAAACAGTCTAGCACCTCAGTGATATACTGGCTGGAGATCTTCTGCTTGTGTGGTATTCTTCTTAACTGAAAAGTCATATCACACAGTGCAGCCTACTGAGCAGAGATGTCCATAATATGTGTGGTATATTCCACATAGCACTGTGATTTCCTGGTATGTCAGTAGCAGAGCAGTATAGAGTAATGTGGTGAACCACTGACAGACATTTGTTTATAGGTTGATGGTTAATATGAGGATAGTAGTCTATTGGCCCTGTAGCCCTTATAACCCTCGCAGACAAGAGTGTAGCCCATGTTACGACATGTCAGCACCCAGAGCCCCTGTCCAGCAGGGACACAGGTGGAATCACAGGATTGTATTTTCTGTTTCCCATGCACATTTACAGGGAGCACTTCACAAGAGGTATTGAGGTACTCGGCTTGATGTGAATAGGGTGTGTATTCCACAGATGGGGCCTGTCTGTGGGACATGTATCTCTCACACCAACAAGCCATATTAATATCACAGACCAGGTTGATGGCGCACCTACAGGTTGAGACTTTACTTCCACATGTGCAACAGTCCCATCAAGTCAGGGTCTGGATTGCTTTTTTTTTGCCAGACAGAGGTCACCTCTGAGGAGTCTGTATGGAACTGAGTAGAGGGACAGTGCTTTCAGCCTATCTGTGTAGGGTAGGTGTTTGAAGTCCTGGATTCTCCCGGTGAGGAACCTCTGTGGTCTCTCCAGCTGCTGCATGTACTTTGTGAGGTACATGCCGAAGGGGGTGTTGTGCAAAATAATTGGCCTTATAAGGTTACAATACATGGATATTATGACCGCTTTGTCCCTGGATGAGATACCCTTACATTTGAGTTGTATGAAGCTTTCTGTACAATGGAAGCAACATGATGATCAGAATTCAGGTTGCTGTCAACCTGGGTGTCCAAATGCCTCAATACTGATTGTGTATGTAGGACATTGCTGTTAATGTGATAATATATGGGGACATCAGTTTCCCCGAAGAGGATAATGATGCATAAGCAGGCATTTAGTTTGAGGCCATGTTTCTGGTAGCAGTCATTTGTTTTGGTGAAACCCTGTTGTGGGATGTCCACATCACTTTGGGAATTGATGACTGTTCCCAGCTTGCAGTCATCTGCCAACTTGGTCAGCCATAGGCCAGTGTTTTTGGCCTGCACCTCAAATAAGTATATCCTGTATACCAGAGGCCCCAAGACCAATCCCTGGGGTATGCCACTGATTACGGGTGTACTGCTTCAGTTGGCTACCCCTATTATGATTAGGTGGGTTCTATCAATGGGCCAGTTTGGTAACATATGGATTGATGCCTAGTTGAAAGAGTTTATGTACTTTGGCCAAGTGGGGAATAGTTTGAGAGGTTTTCGTCAAGTCAAGGTGGCCGGCGTGCACCATCTTTCCCTCATCCATGCCTTTGGTGGCTGTCTCAGGAAAGTCAACCAGATTTCACTGACATACCTCCCCTTGACATAGATAGACTGTGTGGGGTCGACTATTTGGAGTTTTCCAATATCCCTGTTAATGAGGTTCATGATAATCCATTGCATGGCCTTACAGATCAGGCTAGTTAGGCTGATGGGTCTTTAATTTCCTAGATCGGTGAACACTCCACCTATGTGTAAAGGGATGACAGTGGCTATCCGCCACTCAGCTTTGACAAAGGCAGTACTCAGGCTTTGGTTGAGTAGGGTGCATAATGGTGCTGCCGTTCATGCCTGAGTTCATGTAGGTTGCAGCCTGGGATGTATTCATGTCCCATGGAGGCTGTCTTCTTGGCTTTGAGAGGGCAGTGATGCCCTGTTCCCTAGTGATAAGGGTTGGATGGTCAGGTACTGGGGATGTCCTGCTTTACTGACGGGAGGCCAGAAGGGAGACATTTCCATTGAATCTGTCAGCCAGTAGATTGGCTATATCTACTGCATTTGTGTATGTGGTGTTCTTGACCACCAGTTCTGCACAGATCTGGAAGTTTCCTTTGGGAATGCAGACATATGTGAGGAAGGCCTTATGATTTCCTGTCTTAGATGTGAGCAATTTGGACTCAGAGTTGGCTTTAGAGAATTTCACTGGTACTCTTATTTGTTGTTCAGGCTAAGGAGCGATTACTTTGAATTGTGCACCTGCTCCTTCTCGGTCCTGGACAGCAATGTTATCCTTTTGTTATGTAGTTCATTTAGTGCAGATGTTTCCAGACAGGTTTACTCTCCCTTGCAGACGATGATGTTGTCCAGTCAGGTATTCCTGATTCCATGTATATATATATATATATATATATATATATATATATATATATATATATATATATATGCTGGTATAGTACCTTTGTGTACATTTGGATGGTGGTGCCTGTTCCTCCAGTGGGGTAGGGGACTGTTCAGCTCATACCATCCATCTAGTGGTTGTGATCAGCTTGGGAGACATTTTCATTTTACTATGGCTAGAGGGGGGTCAGGAGAGATGGAGATATTGAACGTGACCGCTTGTTTGTTGGATCTTGCCAGGAAGGATGATACCGTAGGGGTGCTACAGTAGTTACTGCCAAGTCTGACATATGTATCACATCTTGTGGGTAGCTGTCCTAAGGATTTAACATTGATAAGATGGAGGAATCTCTGTGCATTTGTGTTCTGGCATGCTTGGTTTTCCAATCAATGGTTGGGTAATTAAAGTAATCCAGGATGATGGTAAGGGGTTGAATCTTGATAGATTTGTAGAGGGCCAGATATGTGGGGTGGGTATCCTGAGTCAGATATGTTGGCCTGCAGCTACCTATAATTTGCATAGGGGTCTTGTCAATGGTTAACTGCACTTGGAGTGTCTCATGTGTGTCAGACTGTTTGACCAGCCTGGAGGTGTGTCTGTCTAACATATATTTATACTCCACCTCCTTTGGCTTTGCTGCCCATGTTTTGGGTTATGGTTGTGTGATAGGATGAGTGACCAGGTAAGTGCTCTCCGCAGCTGAGTGAGTGCACAAATGTCACCATCTTCCAGGGTTATGGCTGCTTGCAATGAGTACATTTTTCTGTTTAGACTCCTAGGGTTTAGCGGCATGGCCTCTAATTTTCATTTTGTTAAGGGTTTTATGTTGGCAGTATGGACTCCATGACTTTCCCTAAAAAGGCACTATTGGGGAGGCAATGGCCTTCGCCAGAGGCCTGCAGGCCATCTCTAGCAAAGCAGTGTGGTCTGTCAATCATATGTTCCCAGGCTGCCAAGCAGTGGATCCCCCTGGGATGACACCAATAAGTAAGCCAAATATCACTAACAATCATTTTCTGTTTATAGTGCACCATCATTCTGGGTGACGGTAGAATGCTGCTTAAGCCTAGGGACATACCTGCAAGGTGCACATATTCAGCAAGCTGAATCATATCTTTCTTCCTATAGTATAAGGATATCTGACATTGTTCACACCGTCATGGACTGGGACAGAGTCATAACAGTACTTGTTGTGGAGTGACTTGAGTGCATGTGTGATATGGCGGATTCCCGCACATGGCAATCAAGTAAGTATGTGCGGGAATCCACACATGACAAACAAGTAATTATGACTTTCTCCTTATCCAGCCTGGTGAGAGGCACATCTGTGTGTCTCACAATGAGTAATATGTTGGGTTTATGGTAAGGCCTTAGAGGTTGCAAGACACTGGGTGTGTGGACCATGCAGGGTCTGTGGTGTGGAGGTCTGTGGAGTTCTCATGTGTTTTTGCCTCTGACGTACGTGGGTGTGTATTGTGTAGCTGTGAGTGATGTTTACTGACTCCATACACTGTAGGGAACCTATGTTACTGCACAATTTGTTCTGATATGCACATTCTCCATTTGTCTTGCCAGTGGTTCCCCTTCCCCTTATGTGGGTTTCTTTGTCCTTCTGTAGTCCAGTCACAGGCTTTGTCCACAGTGGCTGCTGTTATGTATTTGTATTTCTGGTGTCAGCAGGGTAGATGCCGTAACATCACAGACAGGATTATGGACTTCACACCTCTGAGTGTACCTATTTAGCAGGTTGTCCATCATTGCACCACTACATCTCCTGTGGTCCTCAAACGGTTTGTGTTGCTATGTTATTGTGAGGCTACATGTTGGCCTAGCTGTCAAACTGTCACAGATTGACATCTGGACAGGCCCATATATGACAGTTAGACACAGGCCCACATATGGGGGCAGGGTGTTAATAATGTTCTGCCAAACACAGATAGTTGGGAGACCGGTTTGATATTTGCTTGCTTTTTCTTATGGGTATGACATCTGCTTCTCCACTACCTGCCATTGATGTTTTGACATGAACCTTTCTTGTTTTGCAAATAGTTTGGCAGGCAAATGCAATGTTAGGACAAGAAGAACTGATATACGAGGCATGCTTGTGGTCCTTCTGTGACAGCCTGTCATTCCAGGAGTATGGATGGTGGCCAGTGACTTGTCAGTGATGATACATTAAGGTGGCAGCCATTTATAACCTGGCAGTACACTGACTTTCAGGTACCTGATGTCCTAATAGGCACTGTATAGGTTACTCCAAGCTGTGTACTGTCCATATGTGTGGCCCCCTGTCCCTGACTTCTCCAGCTTTCCTGCAGTAATGGATATTGACTTCTGGACAGTGTGTACAACTCCTACCATAGGTGTATCTGACATGCAAAATAGTTGGCACAGAAAGTCATGGAACATGGATCCTGTCAACCACAGTACTGTACCTAGGCCACTAAGCCACAACAGCCAAGAGTAAGTGCTGCCCACATCCTGATAGTATTAACCAGGCATATACATAGCTCATTGATCCCTGCATATTGTGGACATGCAACAAGTTATCAAGTTGATTGGGACAGCCCTGGGAATGTGTGCTCTGTTACTACATTTATATGGGAAAATGGGTGGGTGGCTGGGTGGGGTCATACCTGTCAACTGTACACATTTGCACAGACTGTGCAGATGTTGGCTTAACATTTTGGTTCCATTTAGCATAGTGGTGTACCTGTCTTGGAGAATGCTGGCATATTACTAAAGACTGAAGCTTAGCATGTAATGGCAGACATTAGAGTTTCAGACTTCTTACCCTTCAGAGACTTCATGCAACTAAAAGACCTGCTGTGATATCACTGTGTAAGTCTGTAAGAGGAATATTTCATCATCGTCCATATTTGTGGGCCTTTGCCAGACATTTCGTTATGGTTTTCTACAGCTGACTTGCTGGGAGAGGTTGAGGGGTATGTATGGGACCCCAACATTGACATCCATGCTTGTGAACTATGACCCCCAGTTTGTTACCCCCCCCCACCTATACTGCAGTGAGATTTGCCACCTAGGGGACTACTGCATACTCTGGTGAAGCCAATATTGGCTGGACATTTCCTGTTGTCTGACATTGCTGTCAGTTGTCTGCTGCTATCCCGGTAGGCCACCCCATTCCCTTGCATACATGCAGCAATACCATAGATATGCTAACACAACATACTACTCCATTCATTTATTGTTAAGAAGAGTGACTTACCTTGTGCTTGCGGCAGTTGTGAGGATGGTGCTTGAGTTCTGACTCTGTCGGATGCACACATTACACAACCTATACATAGTAAGGTACAGGTAGTGTGATGTGTCTGGCATCCATTTTACTGTGTGTGTGAGTCAGAGAGAGAGGTGTCAGTCCCTGGGTCCCTAGGGTGTCAGTGTATGTGCTATGCATTGCTTCTTTGCCAAGGCCAGAGCATGCTGGGCATGCCTACATCTGCCTACAGGGGCAGGTTCAGGGGGTTCCTCCTCCAAGGCCCCCTGTGCCTGTGGTGACCTTGGCAATGGTAGGCAGCTGTGTGTCCATTCCCTGTGATGTTCCTGCCTCAGCTGTTTCCAAAGGATCATATTGTGCAGCATGGCACATACTATGTACATGTGTACACAAGTGGCTGGAGAGTATTGCAGGGCTCGACTAGCTATGTCAAGGCAGCAGAACCATGGATTGAGCAGCCCAAACACATGCTCTACAATGTTCCTAGTTTGTGCATGTGCCTCATTATGGCATTCTTCAGTGGGTGTGTGAGAATTTCTTATGGATGTCATCATCCACATTTCCAGTGCATAGCCAGCATCCCCCATGAGATGGCCATATGGGATGCCCCCCTGGGAATTGCCTGGTACAGCTGTGAGGCGTGCCAGATGTGGGAGTCGTGATAACTGCCAGGGCTTCCAGCATACACATTCATGATAATGCCCTGGGCATTGCACATGACCTGGCAGTTGATGGAGTGATAGCCCTTTCAGTTGATGTAGACTCTACCCTCTTCACTAGATGGTGCTTTGATTTGGACATGAGTGCAGTCTATGGCATCCAGTACCTCTGGGTAGTGTGCTACATGGTGGAAGAAACACATATTGCCAGTCCTCACCTCAGGGGTACTGGGGAAATAAATGTACTCACTGGCATGTCTTAGCATGACATCCGGGAACTGGTGAGTACCCTGGATCCAGATGTCTGTGAGACCCCCATGATGTCCCCAGTAGGTCTTTGGAAGGCACCTGTAGCTAGTATTCTTAAGGCTACACATACCTTTGTTTCAACTGAGATGGGTTCCCTTCTGTTGGGTCTGGGTCTGAAGTGAGGGCAGTAGAGCTCAGTAAGTTGCTGTAGTATGTCCCTGTCCACCCTGTAGTGTTCTACTATCTCCAGCTCATGTAGCTCCTGAGTGGCTACCCTAGGTCTGAATATTCTTCTCCTGTTCGGTCTGGGCCGGTTGTCAGCATCATCCTCATCATTGCCCTCAGTCTGTAGCATGTAGAGATGTAACAAAGTGGCAGCGGCCCCTATCATTTTGTCAGTTAAAATTCCCAAGGGTGTACTCCAATGGTGCAGAGTATTTGGGAAAAAACAGACTGAAGGTGTCTGCATACTTTATACTGGTATGCTGCAGATGCAGTCTATGTGATTGGCTAATTATGACTATATTCCACCTTCCAGCTGCATTACTGAGGGATTTAAATGGGCCAGTGTGACTGCCAGAGGGATTATTAGTCATTTCTAGTTGATTGTCTTTTCTAAAGGTGTTTCCTTTTCTTTTTTCATTTCCTGTGTTTTTAAGCCCCATGGCATGCCGCACAAACACGCTGCTGAAATGTAAACACTTGTCAGCAGATCTGCACCTCCCATGTACACAAGCACACTCAGCTTTCCTTACACCAGCTAAGCACAGCTAAGCAGCCTCAGACACACCCCTTGCTTAGCTGGTTTCAGAAATGCTCAGCAGTGCTTAGCAATGCACAAATCAGCTTAGTTGGGCTGAATGCTGATTACAATTATACTTCTTAGCAATGCTCAAACAGGCTAAGCAGACCTAAGCACTGCTAAGCATTGCTCATTTTTCATTTAAAGGAAATTAACAAATTGGACATTAATTACTCCTTACTGACATATTATTAAGTGTATATATTTTACTTTACATGACATCCTCCTATGTGCTTTGATTACATTACTTTGGGGTGTGACTGCACTGTCTGCGACACTTGTGTTTACATGGGGAATTTCATATCACATATCCACTGACACTGGAAGGCTGGCCAGCTACACTACCCTGGTTAACAAATATCAATTACTACATCATTAAAAATAAAAACATAATTTAACAATGCTTTCCCATGTAAAAGCTGAATTGCCTGTCTTGGTATTTGAGCCATACACTCACTGCACACAAAGCCAAAACTCTAACCACTGAGCTAAATTGCCATCTGCCAGTGAGGATTTCAGCTATACATTTCTATATAGCTCTTCATACTGTTTTAAGAAGTGCTGAGCAAAGTGCCGCTACGGGCAAACGTGCTCAGCTACACTTGAACTTCAAATGCAGTGGGAAAAAACATACAACCATTTTACATTTATATACATCACTATATCAAATATTAGCATGTCAGTTGCAGGCCACATACTCTTCATGAATATCCATGCTAATGCAAAAGCTGTCATTCTATCAACTTTCTAAGTTTGTAAGGGCAATATTTACAAACTGTCCGAAGATTGCAAAAAAAAAAAAATTAATAAAAAAAAAGAAAAACAAAAAAATGACAGTATAACACCAGTAAAAATAATATAACATTTGCCTATACTCCCCCATAGCTGCCTACCTCTATGTTAGCTTGCATGGTGGTAAAGCACTGTTTTCTACACTTCCAGATTGATTTAGGTACATCTAGTGCTCACCACTCTCTCTCCGTCCTATCCACATGGATACAACACGGCTCCAGACGTGTTGAACATGGATAGCACAGCTCTTACACATTAAAGGAGACTTTTCCCTCTTAACAGTGTAATCTTTTACAAAAAAAAAAAATATATATATATATATATATATATATATATATATATATATATATATATATATATATATATTTTTTTTTTTTTTTAAATAGGCTTGTTTGCATCAGTTTAAGTTCTGCGTCACTTCGAGCAAACTATAACTTAAATATAATTAAGGAAAGCCAACTTTTAATGGCTTTCACCTTGCTCAGTTTATGTGTTAGCTCATATACAGGGCAAATTTCCCTGTAAATAACATGGAGCTAACACGGACTCATGCCAGGTTGCCGAATCGCAACCTAGTTTTGTTACTAGGTAACAGTGGGCTGGAGTGGTAGGTGTACACTTCATTTGCATGCCATCACTGCTTTTCAGGTCTCGGCACATTTGCGCATGCATGCATGTTGAGCAGCGCCATGCCATGGAAATTAAGCCCTGTGCCTGAATAGGGAATGGGGTTTAGTTTGGGAAAATGGTGTTATGAAGGCTAACACAGTGTTATTTTCCATGTTAGCCTTCATGAATACTGCCCATTCTCTCTCTAAAGCATGTATGGTGGTCACCACAGAATAGCAGTAACAAATTAAAACAGCTTTGAAAGCTGTAAAATATTTCTACATGTCATATGAAAAAGGCAGACAGCTGTATCTAACAGCTTTTAAAGCTGTTAGTCAATCAGAGATATACTTAGGTTCTGGCCACCATCTCTGTGGCAGCATTAAGTGTTTCATGGTTTGAAAATCTGTACTATAGTTTTTACACTTTTTTTAAACCAGTAGTAGATCAGAGCAGCTGTGTTTTTGAACATGGTAAGATTTTAATTAAAGATTTTTAAATTCTTAATTATTTTAACAGTTTAGTAGTATAATGAGTTAATGGATTAATTGTTACAATTTGTATTTAAACTTGACTGAAACAGTGTGTGTAATGTTTTGAAGAAATCTATATATATATGTGTGTGTGTGTGTGTGTGTGTGTGTGTGTGTGTGTGTGTGTGTGTGTGTGTGTGTGTGTGTGTGTGTGTGTGTGTGTGTGTGTGTGTGTATATATATATATATATATATATATATATATATATATATATATATATATATATATGCATGTATATTATATATATGTATGTATATATGGGTCCTCTTCAGTCACTCGAATGTTTACAAGTTTGAACCACATATGGCCGAGACCATTTGTTCAAACTTGTAAATGTTCGATCGGACTGAATGGAGATCTCCATACAGAGCGGAAAGGGAAGATTTCCCATTTCCACAAATGTAGTGCAATCTCGGAGTTGGTATATTTAAGTAAGGGGGTGTTGAGGGTGTAGGAGGGCATAGCCCCCCTGCTACAGACATTTAGTTTTGTGTTTTATAGCAGCCTGCATTTAAAGTTAATAGCAGCCTGCATTTAAAGTGGATTGTTGAGAGACAGCCTTACAAGACTCTCTGCAAATATATAGAGCTGAGTATATTTTTTGTATTATTCTGTATTATAGAGCTAAATTGTTACTTAGATATCTGTTGTCTTACTGTTCTGCAAATATACAGATATCAGTATATATTTTTTGGTTATAATTTGCACTGTGATTCCTCATATCTAACTCTGATGAAACTGTCTTCCCCACCCCTCCCTCATTTTAGTTTCTATAGCTTGTGTGTTAACTCAAGGTTCCCTTAATTTGCTGTTAATAGCAGCCTGCATTTAAAGTGGATTGTTGAGAGACAGCCTTACAAGACTCTGCAAATATATAGAGCTGAGTATATTTTTTGTATTATTCTGTATTATAGAGCTAAATTGTTACTTAGATATCTGTTGTCTTACTGTTCTGCAAATATACAGATATCAGTATATATTTTTTTGGTTATAATTTGCACTGATTCCTCATATCTATCTCTGTTGAAACTGTCTTCCCAACCCCCCTCCCTCATTTTAGTTTCTATAGCTTGTGTGTTAACTCAAGGTTCCCTTAATTTGCTGTTAATAGCAGCCTGCATTTAAAGTGGATTGTTGAGAGACAGCCTTACAAGACTCTCTGCAAATATATAGAGCTGAGTATATTTTTTGTATTATTCTGTATTATAGAGCTAAATTGTTACTTAGATATCTGTTGTCTTACTGTTCTGCAAATATACAGATATCAGTATATATTTTTTGGTTATAATTTGCACTGTGATTCCTCATATATATCTCTGTTGAAACTGTCTTCCCCACCCACTCTCCCTGTTCTTGGTTGTAGTTTAAATTTGGTGGCTTTTGCAGTGCCCGCCCCACTGTAGATTTGATCTAGGACACTCCCCCAGTCCCATCTCTTTACCGCATTCTACCTAATAAACCCTTTCTGCACTTGCTTTTAGTCCTTTTTAATTTAATTACATTTTTCCAAACTGTGTGTGGACTAATATTGCTACATACTCAAGTGTGCCAGCTTGCACTGCATGTGAATTGTTTTTACTACTGTTTTTGCTACTTTTCTGAAAAAAAAAAAATTCTGCTTTTACTGTATTTGTGTTTCTTCCTACTTTATTTTGCTTTTGCATCATCTTAAAAGTAGTCAGTTGTATTTATTACTGCTTGGTGTAACTCATTCTAAGCCTTTTAGTTTAAGCACTTGGGCTTCAGACCAGTTGTTTTACATTAGGAAGGTTTGTGGTCTGCACTGTAGTGGCAGAACAGGTAGCTTACATCCTTCTAAGTTGGGAACTGCTGATTGAGGGCTCAGTGTCTGTTATTCTAAAAGTGTATTAATTCTGGTTTAAGCACTTGGGCTTCAGGCCAGTTATTTTACATTAAAAGGGTTCGTGGTCTGCACTCTTGTGGGAGGAGAGGCTGGACTCTGCCCTTCTGAGCTGGGAATTTCTGGTTAAAGGCTTATAGTGCCCGCATATTTGAACTGCTTCTTACTGAAATTGGTACACCTTGTTTGCTGTAGCATAGAAAAGATCCAGGCCTGCTGAATATAGCTTTGTTTGTATAACTTGAGCACTAATCCAGGCATTCTTTAAAGTATTCAATTGTATTTACTACTGCTTGGTAGTAACTTGATTAAAGTGTAGCTATAATTCTAAGTCTTTTGGATTAAGCACTTGGGCTTCAGACCAGTTGTTTTACATTAGGACGGTTTGTGGCCTGCACTGTGGTGGCAGGACAGGTAGCTTACATCCTTCTAAGTTGGGAACTGCTGATTGAGGGCTCAGTGTCTGTTATTCTAAAAGTGTATTACTTCTGGTTTAAGCACTTGGGCTTCAGGCCAGTTATTTTACATTAAGAAGGTTCGTGGTCTGCACTCTTGTGGGAGGAGAGGCTGGACTCTGCTCTTCTGAGCTGGGAATTTCTGGTTAAAGGCTTATAGTGCCTGCATATTTCAACTGTTTCTTACTGAAATTGGTACACCTTGTTTGCTGTAGCATAGACTAGATCCAGGCCTGCTGAATCTAGCTTTGTTTGTATGCTTGTTGTTTGTTTGCTTGTTATTTCCCTGAAATGCTAATACCACCTAAAGCGCTTTTCAGCTTCTGTGGATCCCTAGTGATATCTGCATTGCTTACTGTACTTATTTCCTTGTTTCACTTAAAAGAAAGTTACTGTTTGTCGTTTTTGCATTTAAGTTACCTGTAACACATTGCATTTAAGATAACTGGCACTTGCTCACTAAAGCAATTATATAAGTCAGCACTAAAAAATTAAAAGCACTACACCCTCACAAACTCCTCTTGAGTACCTTGTGCCCCATTGGCCCTTTTTTTTCAATTATAAAGGAATTCCCAATACTATTCTAGCATGTCCAAAGGTCAGTTGTCAATCTCCTCTCCGGTCCAGCTGGTGAATCTGGGAATCTTGAGGCAATGTTACAACTGCCTCATGTACACAGACAACCCTCTCCTCCTCCCAACAAATTCCAACACATGTAAGAGATGCATCCATATTGCCAAACTGGAGGCTAAGCTCTCTCAACTCAGTACTGGCATAACCAGTCAGGAGGAGAAGGAAACCACACTCACTACAGTTCCAGTCTCACATAAACCTACCACGACAGCAAACCAAACACATAAACACACAAAAACATACTCGGAGGCTCTAAATAAAAATCTGCCTAAGCAGCAGAGACCTCCAAAGCAGACACCCAAGCAACCGCTACCCCAAAACAAAACACATGAAACACATAGCTCACAAAGCCAGTGTGCCGAACAGTCACAGCCCTTAAGGCTAAACAACACACCTGATACACTTGTAATAGGTGACTCTATCATCAGGCACACTGACGTCCCGCTCACCAGGCTGAATAAGGAGAAGGTCACGGTGAGCTGCCTGTCGGGCGCTAGGATCCGCCACATAACACAAGCACTAAGGTCACTCCAAGGCAAGTACAAATATGACTCAGTCATTGTCCATGCTGGTGTGAATGACCTGAGATGTACCTCCCTGGACTATATGAAAAGAGACATAGAGGAGCTCTCTGAGCATGTGGCCCAGGCCGGTATGACCCTGACCTTGAGTAGCATCTTACCCTTACCAAGAATGATGCCACAATATGAAGACAAGATGATCAATTTCAACAACTGGCTTAAGTATTGGTGTCATTCAAAGGGGATCCAATGTCTGTCAGCCTGGGATGACATGCTCAACAAGCCACGATGCTTCGCTAGGGACGGCTTGCACCTGTCACCCCTGGGCTTTTGGATATTGGCAAAGGCTCTTGCTACCCCCATAGTGCCTTTTTTAGGCGAGGCTCAAAAGACAAACCCACCTCCATAGGTATCACATGGGATAAGAAACTAAGAGTAATGCTACTCAACGCCAAAAGTCTAAACCTCAAGATGCACGCACTCAAAACTCTCCTTAGCATGGAGAACATCGATATCTGTGCAGTAACAGAAACCTGGTTCAAGGCTCCTGAGAGCACCCCAGCACTACCAGGTTATACCTCATACCATGCTTTTTGGCCCCAAAACTTGGACCGAACCACAAAAGGAGGGGGAGTATCAATATTCGTCAAAGATACCCACACCCCCAGGTTGGTGGCACAGCACAAAGCATCAGAGACTATCCATGTGCAACTAACAGTGGGTAGAACTGCCTTCCAGTTTATAGCCTGCTACAGACCACCCTCCCAAACCCAGGAACCCCACTCGGCCTTCCTGAGAACACTGGAAAATATGAAGGTCTCTCCAAACACCATTATATTGGGCGACTTCAACTACCCAAACATAGACTGGGAGCATTACTCTAGCTCCAACACCCTAGCCCAAAGGTTCCTAGAATTTATAAACTCAAATGCTATGGAACAACTTGTTACTACTCCCACAAGAGGGGAAAACATACTGGACCTGATCATCACCAACATGGGGATTCTATGCTCCAGACCAGAAGTGTATCCCTCACTGGTAAGATCAGACCATAAACTAATCTCACTGGATATTCACATCCCGACCCCACCTCCTGCCCAGAAAACCACAGTGAAAAACTTCTCTAAAGCAAATTTCACACTCCTCAAAACCGAGGTGGAATCCTTCAAAGCCCGCGAGCCTGTGGAAAATAGCGCCCAGACCGCAGAATCCTTTATAAATGCATTCTATGAACACCTTCAGGAATGCATGGATCATGCAATCCCAAATAAAACCAAGACCCAATCCTCCAAAGGCAGACGTCCTGTCTGGTGGACCCCAGCCATAAACAAACTATACAATAGAAGGAGGAAGCTACTAAATGATAGAGCAAAATCCCAAAAGGGAAGGCATCTCTGATCAGTATTAGCAAAACTATGGGCACTCATAAAATCGTCTAAGGCCAGCTTCGAGAGAAAAATTGCACAGGACACTAAGGATAATCACAAGGCTTTCTTTAGTTATGTTAGGAACCTGGGTGGGAATTCCCAGATATGCTCAGAATTAGTCCAAAATGACAAAAAATACACTGAACCCACAGACATTGCCAACATCCTAGCTGACAGGTTCAGTGCAAACTCCCCCCCCCTCCCCACCAAAAGGGCAAATATCTATCCCAGCAGAGTGCTGCCCCCCCTGACATCTCGGATGCTCAGGTAAAAGCCGCCCTCTCCAAAGCAAAAAACACAGCATCAATGGGACCAGATGGTGTCCCAGGCTGCATCCTACATAAACTCCAAGAAGAGCTAAACCCAAACATAAAACTACTGTTCAATCTCAGCCTTACTACAGGATATGTACCCAAAGAGTGGTGTACAGCAACAGTGGTCCCTCTCCACAAAGGTGGTGCCTCAACGGATCCTGGAAACTATCGCCCCATAAGCCTGACTAGCTTGGTCTGCAAAGCTATGGAAAGGATCATCATGGACCTCATAAATAAAGATATTGGGGACCTACAGACACTGGATCCTACCCAGTTCGGCTTTGTTAAGGGCAGATCCTGCCTCTTAAACCTGGTTGATTTCTTTGAAACAGTCAACAAGGCCATTGACGAGGGGAAGGTGGTACACACAGCCTACCTGGACCTCACAAAAGCCTTCGATACAATACCCCACTCGGGCATTATAGATAAGCTCACCAGCTTAAATATAAATCCCTATGTCACTAGATGGGTTGCAAACTGGCTCAAGGACAGAACCCACATGGTTAGAATTGCTGGAGCCATGTCAGACTCCAAACCAGTTACAAGTGGCATCCCACAAGGCTCAGTGCTGGGACCTCTCTTGTTTGGTATATATTTCTCTGAGGTACAGGCCAACATGGAAGGACTGTGGCTGACCAAGTTCGCAGATGACTGCAAACTGGGCGCCATAATTGACTCTCCAGCCGACACAAGCATCCTCCAAAAGGGCCTCATAGAAACAGACAACTGGTGCCAGAGCCATGGCCTCAAGCTAAACGCCAAAAAGTGTATAGTCATCCCCTTTGGCAAAAACAAAGTGCCCACAAATTACCACACAGGTGGTAATCCATTAAGTACAGAAGAAGTAATTAGGGACCTGGGGACCCAAGTTGATAGCAGTCTCTCATTTGACAACCACGTGGCCAAAGTGGTTAGAAAAACATTTTATATAGCCCACCTAATCATGAAGGGATTCACATCTAGATCAGGGAGGTCATCGTGCCTCTTTACTCATCCCTCATCAGGCCCATAATTGAGTACAATGCCCCTTTTGGGATGTACCTTACCAGACACCTGCAGCAACTGGGAAGACCCCAAAAGTACCTCACCAAGAGGATCAAAGGGCTCAAACAGATGCCATATGCTGCCCGGTAAAAGAAACTCCAGCTCTACTCAGTGGCATACCGCCTGTTCAGGGGCGATCTGTGCCTGATGTATAAAGCCATGTCCAACCTGGAATTAATGGACATGCTGCACCTCAGAAAATCCAAATCCCATCGAGCTACGCGCTTGAGAGACTTGAACCTCAGCACTGAAATAAATAGGACATGCTGGAGGGACAGATTCATAACCCAGAGGCTCCCTTCACTCTGGAATAAAATCCCAGTTCTGGTTAAGCAGAGTCCCTCATTGACTCTCTTCAAGAGGAATCTTGATGAGTGGATGGGAGATCGTAGGTTTAACCCGGGTATCACTTCTGTGTCACTGTTAGACAGAGGCACAGTATACTAACCTCGAAAAAGGGCATAGCAAAATTAATTTAAAATGGGTGGCGAAAGCCAAACACATTCTGGCTAGGCTTATAAATGCCCTAGGGCAGATAGCCTAGTATGAACCTATGAACCTATGAACCTATGTTTTTTTTTGTTTTATGCGTTTTTACTTCAGCGTTCAAACTTTTACGACTTTGAACATATGGTCTCAGCCATATGTGGTTCAAACTTACAAAAGTTCGATCTGCTCAAGTAGATCCATATATATATAGATATATATACATATATATATACACACACACACACACACACACACACACACACACACACACACACACACACACACACACACACACACACACACACACACACATATATAGATAGATAGATATAGATATGGATATACATAGATATATACATATACATTACTGCTCAATATCTGAGTTGTTTGGCTTCTGCTACATACCTACAATCAACTGCATTACTAGCTGAGTTAAGTACAAACTTGCAGTGTTAAAGATTGTACTGCATTTCATTTTTCTGTCTGTTTAATTGTTTCATTGAATATTGTGGTCTGTGTCTGTCTGTAGTTATTTATTTTTCTATTTAATTGTTTCATAGAATACTGTGGTCTCCCTCTGTCTCTACAGTTAGTGGGGACTATTGTGTTTCACTTCCTTGATATTCAATGTTAAACTTGTAGCCTAAAGGGTTTCTCTGTATTTATAAGTGTTAGTCACATATCTTTGAATTTATTACTGCTCAATATCTGAGTTGTTTGGCTTGTGCTACATACCTACAATCAACTGCATTACTAGCTGAGTTAAGTACAAACTTGCAGTGTTAAATATTGTACTGCATTTCATTTTTCTGTCTGTTTAATTGTTTCATTGGATATTGTGGTCTGTGTCTCTCTGTAGTTATTTATTTTTCTATTTAATTGTTTCATATAATACTGTGGTCTCTCTCTGTCTCTGCAGTTAGTTTTCTGCCCATCCTTCCTGTTCTTGTTTTGGTATTAATCTTGGTGGCTTTGGAGTTGCCCACCCTACCTGTAAATTTGTGTTTGAACACTCCTGCTGGGATTATCTCATTTGCTCACTCAACCGAGTACAGTGAGATCATATATTGACTTTAGACACTCCTTCCAGTCCCATCTGTTCAGCTCTATCCCAGCTCTATTTCAGTCTAGTGTCACTAGCTTACTCTACCTAATACAGAGAGAACATTTGTGAAGGGAAAGCCACTTAGGTCCTTAATGCTGAATTATATTCTGTTTCTCCTTTCTTCCTTTCACTTTCAAAAAAAATTCTAAGCTTGTATCCTGCCTTTCCTGTAACTAGTCTAGACCAGATACAGATTTGCTGTAACCAGGACTGTTTGTAAGCTTCTGAGCCCCCAAAGCCTTTATGTGTTGGAGGGAAGCCTACTAGCTTATTGGTGGGAGTGGTAAGCATTAGTTAGCCTATCTACCACAATATTGGTTTCTGGCCCAGAAATTGTAGTTTATTGGCTGTTTGGGCAGTTTTCCATCTCTTTCAATTTTCTACTTTAAAAGCCTGCATTTGAGCTTGTTTCCCACCTTTCCTGTAACTAGTCTACTTCAGATACAGATTTGCTGTATCCAGGACAGTTTGTAAGCTTCTGAGCCCCCCAAAGCTTTTCTGTGTTGGAGGGGAAGCCTTCTAGCTTATCAGTGTGAGTGATAAGCACTAGGTAGCCTATCTACCACAAGAGTGGTTTCTGGCCCAGAAATTATAGTTTATTGGCCGTTTGGCAGTTTCTCTATCTCTTTCAACTTTCTGGTTTAAAAGCCCACGTTTTGCTTGTTTCCCACCTTTCCTGTAACTAGTCTACTTCAGATACAGATCTGCTACATCCAGGACTGTTTGTAAGCTTCTGAGCCCCCCAAGCTTTTCTGTGTTGGAGGGAAGCCTTCTAGCTTATCAGTGGGATTGGTAAGCACTAGTTAGCCTATCTACCTCAAGAGTGGTTTCTGGCCCAGAATTTGTAGTTTATTGGCCGTTTGGGCAGTTTTCCCATCTCTTACAACCTTCTGGTTTAAAAGCCTGCATTTGCGCTTGTTTCCCACCTTTCCTGTAACTAGTCTAGTCCAGGTACAGATTTGCTGTATCCAGGACTGCTTGTAAACTTCTGAGCCCCCCCCCAAAGCCTTTCTGTGTTGGAGGGAAGCCTTCTAGCTTATCAGTGGGAGTGCTAAGCACTAGGTAGCCTATCTACCACAAGAGTGATTTCTGGCCCAGAAATTGCAGTTTATTGGCCGTTTGTCAGTTTTTCCATCTCTTTCAACTTTCTGGTTTAAAAGCCCGCGTTTGAGCTTGTTTCCCACCTTTCCTGTAACTAGTCTAGTCCAGATACAGATTTTCTGTATCCAGGACTGTTTGTACGCTTCTTATCTCCCCAAGCCTTTCTGTGTTGGAGGGAAGCATTCTAGGTTATCAGTGGGAGTGATAAGCACTAGGTAGCCTATCTACCACAAGATCTAGGTACATATTCTTAGTTTTAGCACTTGAATTTGCTTATTCTTGCTCAGCATTTGTTCAGAACTTGTTGTTAGCACTAAATAAGCTACAAATTACTACAGAACTCAACATTCCTCTTTACCTAGAGGAAACAGTACAGTTTTTATACTTACTTTCCTCACTTGCTTAGAGAAAAACAGCTCTTATACTCACTTTCCTCATTTGTCTAGAGGAAAGTAGTTTTTTTATTCAGGCATGTCCAAGGGTCAGCTCCCAGTGTTCTCTCCTGTCTATCTGATGTATATGGGCATCTTGGGGCAATGTAGCAATTGCCTCATGTACACAGACAACCCTCTCCTCCTACCACCCAACACCAAAACCTGTGAGAAATACACTTATCTAGCCAAACTGGAGGTAAAGCTCTCTCCGACCAAGGCTGAATTTGACAGTCAAGAGGAGAAGGTAAAAACTTGTACCACACCACACTCATCACATAGTCCCACTAAACGTACACCACCAAACTCCACACATAGAAACACAAAAACATTCACAGAGGCTCTCAATAATAATCTGCTCAAGCAACAGAGACCTCCAAAATAGAAACGCCAGCAACCGCCACCCCCCAACACAACCCAAATAACACATAGCCCACAGACTCAGTGTGCCACTCAACCACAGCCCATAAGGCAAAACAATGTACCCAACACACTAGTCATAGGTGACTCTATAGTCAGGCACACTGATGTCCCACTCACCAGGCTAAACAAGGAGAAGGTTACTGTCAGCTGCCTGTCAGGTGCCAGGATCCACCACATAACCCATGCACTCAGGTCACGCCACAACAAGTACAAATATGACTCTGTCATTGTCCATGTTAGTGTGAATGACCTGAGATGTACCTCCCTGGACTACATGAAAAGAGACATGGAGGAGCTCTCCAATCTTGTAGCCCAGGCGGGTATGATCCTAGCCCTGAGTAGCATCCTGCCATCGCCAGAATGTTACTACAGTACAAGGACAAAATGATTGACTTCAACAATTGGCTAAGCTTCTGGTGTCATTCTAAGGGGATCCAGTATCTGTCTGCCTGGGACAACATGATCGACAAACCACGATGCTTTGCCAGAGATGGCCTGCACCTGTCACCCCTGGGATTCTGGATACTGGCTAAGGCTCTTGCTGCCCCTATAGTGCCTTTTTTAGGCAAGGTTCAAATGACAAATTCACCACCGTAACAGGAACAGGCAAGAAAAAACTGAGAGTAATGCTACTCAATGCTAGAAGTCTAAATCTCAAAATGCACTCCCTCGAGGCACTCCTTAAAATGGAGAACATCGATATCTGTGCAGTGACTGAGACCTGCTTCAAAGCTCCAGAGAGCACCCCTGCATTACCAGGCTATAACTCATACCACACTTTTCGGCCACCTAACCTGGACTGGAACACCAAAGGCGGAGGTGTGTCCATATTCATTAAGGATATCCACACCTCCAGGCTAGTTGCTCAGTATAATGCACCCGAGGTTATCTAAGTGCAACTAACTCTGGGCAAAACTGCAATCCAAATTGTAGCTTGCTACAGATCCCCCATCATGCCCCAGGATTCCCACTCCTCTTTTCTTGATTTACTGGATAATATTAGGGCTCAACCAAGCACCCTAATAATGTGTGATTTCAGCTACCCCACCATTAAGTGGGAAAACTACTCATGTACCAACTCCTTCACTCAACGCTTTCTGGAATTCATAAATTCTAATGCCCTGGATCAACTTACCCACACCCCCATCAGAGTCAACAATATCCTAGACCTAGTCATTACCAACATGAGTGACCTGTGTTCCACACCAGAAGTCAACTTCTCGTTGGTCAGCTCTGACCATAAGCTAATCACCCTAGATATCCACCCCACCCCCCCCATTAAGGAAATCACAGTAAAAAATTTCTCCAAAGCCAAATTCATGCTTCTTAAGACAGATGTGGTGAACTTCATGACACCAATGCAGATGGACAATACAGTTACGACTGCTGAATCCTACACAGATGCACTCTATAAGCGCTTACACGAGTGCATGGATCATGCTATCCCAAACAGAACCAAGACACTATCCTCCAAAAAAGGAAGCCAATCTGGTGGTCTCCTGCTACAAATAAACTCTACAACAGAAGGAAGAAACTATTGCAAAACAGAGTAAAATCCCATGAGTGAAGGAGTTCCCTGGTCAGCCTCAGTAAGAAGCTGAGATCCCTTATAAACTCCTCCAAAGCTAGCTATGAAAACAAAATCACCACAGATTCTAGGGACAACCAAAAAGCATTCTATAGCTATGTCAAGAATCTCAATGGCGATATCCAGATCTGCTCTGAGTTACAGCATAATGGGATGAAAATTACAGAACCAACTGATATTGCCAACATTCTGGCAGATAGGTTCAGTGCTAACATTACCCCCCTCTCACCCCCTAAAGGGCCTATATCTATACAGGAAGAATGCAGAGTCCTTGTAATCACAACTATGCAGGTAAAAGCTGCACTCCCTAAAGCCAAAAACACAGTATCAATGGGACTGGACAACATCCCAGGCTGCGATTTACATGAACTTCAGAATGAACTGGCTCCCCACCTAAGCACCATGTTCAATCATAGTCTCACATCAGGCTTTGTGCCCACTGAATGGTGCACACCAACAGTTATCCCACTCCACAAAGGGGGAGCCACCACTGATCTCAGGAACTATCACCCTATTAGCCTGATGAGCCTGGTCTATAAGGTCATGGAACATATCATCAGAGAACTCATAAACAAAGACATTGGTAACCTCCAAACTCTGGACCCCACCCAGTTCGGGTTTGTGAAAGGCAGACCATACCTCCTGAACCTGATCAACTTCTTTGCAGCCGTCACCAAAGCCGTAGACAATGGTAAGGTGGTTCACACAGCCTATCTTGACCTTGCCAAGGCTTTTGACACCATCCCCCATTCTGGAATTATAGCTAAACTCACTAAACTAGGTATAAATTCCTACGTCACAAGATGGATTGCCAACTGGCTCACTGACAGAACCCACACTGTAAAAGTTGCAGACTCCAAATCTGACTTCAAACCAATGACAAGTGGAGTACCATGGGGTTCAGTCCTGGGACTTTTCCTGTTTGGTATCTACTTCTTTGAAGTACAGGCTAATACAGAAGTCCTCTGGCTAGCGAAGTTCGCAGATGACTGCAAACTAGGAGCCATAGCTGAGTCCCCAAATGATGTGGACATCCTACAGAAGGGCCTCACTGAGACAGATGCCTGGTGTTAGAGACATGGCCTCAAGCTCAATGCCAAAAAGTGCATTGTCATCCCCTTTGGTAAAAACTCTGTACCCATGAACTACCACATACGTGGCAGTCTACTTAATGACAAATGTGTGATAAGAGACCTTGAGACCCAGGTGGACAGAAGTCTCTCCTTTGATAATCACATCACCACAGTAGTCAGGAAATCCTTCTATGTGGCACACCTCATCACAAAAGGGTTCTCATCTAGGAAAAAAGAGGTAATTGTTCCCCTCTACGCGACAATCATTAGACCCATTATAGAGTACAATGCCCTTTTGGAATGTACCTCACAAGACATCTGCAGCAGCTGGAAAGGCCACAGAAGTACCTCACAAAGAGGATTACTGGCCTCAAACAGATGCCCTACACTGACCATTTCAAAAAACTCCAGCTTCACTACGTAGCATATCGCCTACTCTGAGGTGATCTCTGCCTAACATATAAAGCTATGTCAAACCCAGAGCTGTTGGACATGCTACACCTAAAGAAATCCCAATCCCACCAAGCTACACATTCTAGGGACCTAAACCTTGTCACCACAATAAACAGGGTATGCTGGAGGGATAGATTCCTGTCCCAGAGACTTTCCATACTCTGGAACAAGTCACCCATCTATGTCAAGCAAAGTTCCTCATTAGCACTTATGACGATCGTGCCCTGGCCCAGCAATCAAGGATCCTCAATCCTCACCACTAACACCAGGGAGGTTGTCTCATAGAAGAGGAAAGGATAACTAAGTTAGAGGGTTGTGATCTGTCATCACAGTGAATTTTCTTCCATACAGATAAGGCTGAAGTTTTTGTAGTGCCCATACTATGGCTAGACATTCCTTTTCTACCGCTGCATAGCATTCCTCCCTGGGTTGGAGCCTACAACTGAGATAAACCACTGATTTCTCTTCTCCTTCTGAAGAAATCTGGCTAAGTACAGCACCCACCCCGTAGTTTGAAGCATCCACCTGCACAACAAAGTCTTTGCTGTAGTTTGGACTGGCTAACACAGGGGGTCCTCCTAAAGCTTCCTTAAGTTTCTGAAATGCCTGCTCACATGCTGGGGTCCACACTACCTTATCTGGCCTGTTCTTCCTTGTCAGGTCTATGAGGGGAGCAGCTATGGTACTATAATTGGGAATGAACTTTCTGTAGTACCCTGCTGTTCCCAAGAATGCCTCACCTGTTTTTTGTTAACAGGTGCATGCCATGCCTGAATAGCTTCCACTTTGGCACATTCTGGCTTTATCTTGCCACTCCCCACTCTATGTCCTAGGTAGGAGACCTCTACTATTCCCACCTGACATTTGCTCAGCTTAATGGTCAACCCTGACCTCTGTAGTTTGCCCAGCACCTCCCTGACATGCTGAAGGTGCTCTTGCCAGGAATGGCTGTAGATAGTAATATCATCCATGTAAGCAAGGGCAAACCCTCCTGATCCTGCTAAGATATGATCTGCCAGCCTCTGGAAAGTCGCTGGGGCATTCTTCATCCCAAGGGGCATCTGTGAACTCATACAAGCCAAAAGGAGTCACAAAGGCTGACTTCTCTCTAGCACTGGGAGTCAAGGACACCTGCCAGTAACCCTTGGTAAGATCAATGGTTGTAAGATACTTAGCCCCACCCAGCTGCTCTAGGGCCTCATCTGTCCTAGGCATGGGGTAAGGATCTGCCTCTGTGTGACTATTTAATTTCCTGTAATCCACACAGAACCTAGTGCTGCCATCCTTCTTTGGCACCAATACCACTGGTGAGGTCCAGGGACTGTTGGACTCTTGAATCACCCCTAGTTCCAACATCCCCTGTACCTCTTCCCTCAGAGTCTGTTTGACTCTTTCAGGCACCCTATAAGGGGCCTGCCTGATAGGCCTTTGGGGTCCTGTATCCACCTGGTGCTGCACCAGGTGGGTGCTCCCTGGTTTCCCAGCGAACACGTCCCCAAATTCCTGCAACACTGCTTGGATTTCTCAAACCTGGGTAGGAGATAGCTGCTGGGACATTGCTACCCCTTCCACCGAGGTGTCAGCCCAAGTCTCACTGAGTAGATCAGTCCCCATGTCTCCCTCAGACTCCTCCTGCAATCCACTGCAAATGCTCAGCACAAGGTCCTCCCTGTCATGGTACGTTTCATCATGTTAACATGGTACAATGTGTGCCCCTACCATCTGCCTAGCACTTCCACCATGTAGTTAACATCACTTACCTTTCTTTCCACGTTGTAGGGTCCCTTCCAAGCTACTTGCAGCTTGTTGTGTCTGACAGGAATGAAAACCATCACCTGCTGCCCTACAGCATACTCTCTAGCTCGAGCATTCCTGTCATACCACACCTTTTTCTGTTGTTGGGCTTCTGCCAGGTTCTCTTGGGCCAGGCCCATGAGTTCCCTGAGCCTTGCCCTGAGTTTCAGGACATATGCCACAACAGACTCCTTGTGAGACTCACACTTACCTTCCCACTCATCTCAAATTAAATCTAGAGGTCCCCTCACTCTATGCCCACACAGCAACTCAAAGGGTGAAAAACCTGTGGATTCCTGGGGCACCTCTCTGTAAGCAAACAACAGATGGGGCAAATATTTGTCCCACTCCCTCTTAAACTGATATGCAAATGACTCTAGCATGGACTTGATTGTAGAGTTTAACCTCTCAAAAAGACCATTAGTCTGGGGATGGTACGGGGTGGTCTTCATGTGCTTTACCCCACAGGACTTCCACAGACAAGCCAGCAGGTCTGACATAAAATTAGCACCTCTGTCAGACAGTATTTCCTTTGGGAAATCTACCCTGCTGAAAATCTCTAGCAAAGCATTTGCCTCCTTCTCTGCCTCAATGGAGGACAAAGCGACTGTCTCAGGGTATTGTGTAGCATAATCTACAATCACTAGGATATACGTTTTCCCTGTGGAACTTGGGGGTACTCAGAGAACCCACAATATCCATAGCTACCCTCTGAAATGGCTCCTCAATAACAGGTAAAGGCATCAAAGGAGCTCTCACCTTGTCTCCTGCCTTGCCTACCTTTTGGCACTGCTCACAGGTCCTGCAGTACCCTGTTACATCTCTGGAAATTCCAGGCCTATAGATGTTTTGTATAATACACCTCCTTGTACATTTTATGCCCATATGACCTGCAAAGGGAATATGGTGGGCTATGGCTAGAAGTGCCAGACAGTAAGCTCTAAGCACTACTAACTGCTGTACTCTCTCACCTTCTAGCCCTCCCTCAGGGGTTCACTCTCTGTACAGTAACCCTTTGTTCCAATATACAGATTCCCCCTTCCCTTGAGAATCAGGTGCCTCCCTAGCAACCTGCCTCAGGCCTTGCAATGTACGGTCTGAGAGCTGAGCCTGTTGCAAGTCTCTCCTTGTAACCCTTCCCAGCTCCCCTTCCACAGGAAGTCTGGCATCCTCTGACAACGGTGCCTCGCTGTCAGCCTGGGTACTACTTCTCACCTCTGTCTTTGCAGTTACCCTGACCAAGGGAACATCAGTACCCACGAGCAGCTGTGGCTCACATTCAGTCTCACTGCTACAGCATATCTCACTCCCTGAAGTAACCACCTCAGCAGTCCTGGCTGCAAGTATGCAGTCTGTCTGGGTCTCCCCAAGGCTACCAGACCCACATGCTTGTCAGCTAGCCTCACTGCATGTAACTGCATAAGTACATAGTACTGCCTGATCCAAATCCTTCCCTCTCAGGACATCTGCAGGATGGTAGTTCCATACCCCTGTTGTCTCAAAACAACACACTGTTGGCATTTTGTCTTTCCCACTTACTGGCTCCCTCACCTTTGGTTCCCCACCTTGCCTCCGTGGACATCTGTATGCCACATGGCCCCACTGGTTGCATTCAAAACATTTAACCCTAGCTCCTGGACGTGTACCTGGACTATTGGCTTCCCCTGCTACTGGCAGATTCTGTTGGGGCAGTCTGTGCTGCCCACCATGGGTTCCTTTAGTCCCATGAGCAGTCCCTTTCCTGTGCAGGGCTGCTCTGCTTGCTAGGTATAGGTCTCCCTTCTTCCTCAACTCCTCTGACGTAACACACTGTCTATCAGCTAACCAGATCCTCATGTCCTCAGGCAAAATGCTAAGGACTTGTTCCCTTACCAAAAGGTCTGCCAGCCCTTCAAATGTGGTGACCTGACATCCACTCACCCAGCTATGAAAATAAATGCTCAGTCCAACAACATATTCACATACATTTTCATCTGCCTTGCGTCTATGCTCACAAAACGTTTTCTTATACATTTCAGGTGTTAGCTTAAAACATTCTAATAAATGTCTTTTTACAGCAGTATAATCAAAACAGTCGGTGTCATGCATTTTTGCTAAAGAAGTTACAGCTTTACCATGGAGTAAGGGGGTCAGGAACCGTACCCAGAGCCCTTGGTCAACTTCATACTGTTTACATACCTGCTCAAACATATGAATGAAGCTATCAAAATTATCCTACTCTTTAAACTGTGGAAGAAATTTATTGACCTTTTGTGCTGCTGGGATCCAGTTACTCCCTTCCCCATTACCTCCATGACTCTGGCGAAGAGTCAGCATTTCCCTCTCATGCCTCCTCTGCTGTTCATTTTCCTCAGCTTGTAGACTCCTCATTTTCTCGGCTGCTTCTAGTTCCATACGTCTGGCCTCCAACTCAAATCTCTTTAGTTCCAGCTGGATTTTTAAGTCCACTGCAGAAAGGTTGTGCTGTCCATTCTCCAAGGATATTGTATCTCCACTGTCAGTCTGATTGTCCTCCAGGCTGTTGTTTTCTGATGCAGCTGTAACCAAAGCTGCAATCAGGTCTGCTTTAGTCAGGTTTCCATGTTCCCTAGCCTGGCACATCTCCTCCAGCTGGCTCCTTGTCAACTTTCCATACTCTTCTGCTGACATGCTGCCTGCTCACCCTGACTAACACTAAGCTAACAAAAGAAATAAAACAATTGTGATCTCAACTCTGAGTATACACTGTGTGGCTGTTTTAGAGTACAAAACACTTTTAGAGATCACTGTACATAAGCTACAGGAATTCGCTCTATCCACACCATTACAAGCCAATTAGTATGTGAAGTAGATCCCACCACTGCCACCACTTGTGATGACCATGCCCTGGCCCAGCAATCAGGGAGCCTCAATCCTCACCACTAACACCAGGGAGGTCATCTCATAGAAGAGAAAAGGATAACTAACACACACAGTAAAGTACAGTTTCCCTTAAGTGCACACAAAGATCACAGTCAGTCTGGGGCTGGTTGCTCCCTTGCTCACCAGGTCTCCAATAACACTCCCCACTGGCACAGCTATAGGGTCCAGGTCTCAGCCTAAAAGGGCTAGCTAAAACCTCCAGTACCCTCTCTGTCCAACCAGTGTTTCGTGTCCCTGCCAAGTAGCTGACACAACACACTTTGAGATAAGTATTTATACAACTTCACAGACACTCCTGAGAAAGGCTGACACAGATTCTCCAACTGTGCCCCTTTACCCATACGATACAGTAGTAATTACTGCCACCACACAGTTAATAATATCAGCTACTAAAAGGCCCTTAAAAGGATGTCCATTTATTACTGTGCAATATTAATATCTAATGGTAGTATGACGAACAGTCAAGGCTTACTTTAGAGTGGCCTATTACAATAACCTCTATAAATATGCAATGTACTCTAGAGCTTATCTCTACACAAATCAGCCACAGGTAGAAGGTTTTAAAAATATTTAATAATAAATAATTAAAACACAAGACAAAACTACTACACCACAGAGATATCTAAGAGTTCAGAGATCACACAGAAACTTAAAATAATACAGTAGGACAGGTCTGATTTCAAAGAAAAATGCCTAATTAATCTTTACTAGCTTTAACTATTCTTACAAGAAATCACAGTGCTAAAACTTACATGTGAGTATAAGGCAGAGTGCTGGTAAGTTAGATGTCCAAAGTCAAAATGCTTTCAGTCTCTTGTGAGAAATAGTATTTTAACATTACTAACAAACATGTCTCTAAGGCCCTCCCAAAATTACATCATTTGTGACACTTAGATTTTCCCAGTATTCATATTGCATCATCTTAACATCTGGTATGTGTTCTCAGGCCACAAAATGCATTATTTAGCAATCTAACACCTCCTCAGAAACTTACAACAATACAAGACATTTCACATGTATATGCTAGCAGAAACCAGAGCAATAAAGCACCTTCCACATCTAAATTATAGTCATAAACTTTAGCCTTAAAACAATGGGCATGAAATCTTCATCCAGCCACCGTGGAGCTGAATTCTAATATGAAAGGGTACAACGTGCTTCACTGGGCCAGTAGAGTGCAATGCTGTCACATATTTTGTAGTTCCACATTTCACAGTATTCTTTATACTCAAGAAACATGCCTGTATTTTACATTTATTTACAAATGCCAGAATTATATATCAAATTCTATTTGAGTATGCTGGCAGCCTTCGCCCATCTCTCCCCAATCGTCACAGCACTCTTCAAGGAAAATCTTGATAAGTGGATGGGAAATAGGAAATACACTCCGGAGATCACTTTTGTGGCTCTGCTCAACAGGGGCACAGGAAAATAACTTTCTTGGGTGGCATAAGCATGGGAACCTTGTTGGCTAGGCTTACTTAAGCCCTTGGGCCGATAGCCTAGTACCTACCTATGAACCTATATGTATATATACATATATATGTATATATATATATATATATATATATATATATATAGCCGCAGTGGTACAGCAGTAGCGTTGTTGCCTCACAGCAAGAGGTTCTTCTGTTCAATTCTTGGCTGGAGTGCCTTCTGTGTGGAGTCTGCATGTCCTCCCCATGGTCGAGTGGCCTCCAAAAGACATGCATGAATGGGTGTGCCTTCGCTGAAGGTTGGGCATCAGGCTGGCAATGCGGCACCATAAAAATCGACTGCCAATCATTAGCGGACCGGAGATCCGCTGTGGCGAACCCTAACTGGGAAATGCCGAAAAGACAAACATATATATATATATATATATATATATATATGTACATATATATATATATATATATATATATATATATATATATATATATATATATATATATATATATATATATATATATATATATATATATATATAGCTAGATAGATATATACATATATTTATTTATATATATGATGAACCAGTACTGCTGCCAATATGTTATGAGCACCACTGTGTGTCATTCCCATGCTGGTCCAGTAATCAAGGAGCCTGAATCTTCACCACTGACAATGGAGAGGGATGTGTACATGGAATACAAATGCATACACTCAGTATTTCCAGATGCAGACCTCTCTGCATCAAGCACAATTTCTTTTAAGAACACACAGGTAACGCACTCAGCCTGGGGGTCTGGAAGTCTCTATATTCGTCTCCCTCCAGATCCACTGTAAGACTTCCCACTGGTACAGCTCTAGGGTTAAGTCCTCAGCTGAGTGTCCAAGCCAAATCCTCCAGCACCCTCTCCGTAAACCCAGTGTTTTGTGTCCTGCCTCAAGTAGCTGATACACACACCCTGAGAGATTTCATTTTGAACACACACGCACCTGGGAAAGGCTGGCACAGATGTACATGCTGTGCCCCCTTCTGCCCGCAGTATAAGGTAGTTATCACTGCCACCAGACACTTCACAATCATCTACTCTAAGACCCTTCACAAAGGGTGTCCATTATACTGTGTGATATTACAATTAATACAAATGGTAGCAGTCCACCCAGACTGCTAGGCCTTCTGAAGTGGCTCACACAGTGTCACCAAATAAACATAAGTACTCTCAAAAGTTAGATACTCTCTACAAGAACCAGCCACAATAAAAGTATTAAATATATTTAATAATAAATAATGAAAGAACGTGAAAATATTGAATATATAGTCACATTAAACCAAAGAGTTAAAATCACAGAAAAATATTGAAAACAACATTGAAGGACAAACTCATACAAATAAAGAAAAACAGTCTCTAAACTAAGCTTCAGTATATTCCTGAATGTCTCTACAAGAATTATATTGTTCCCTAATAACTTACTTGGGCAAGGCAAGATGAAATGCATTAGCAGTCTTTCTAGTCAGCCTCCCAAACAGGATCCTCTATATTCTGAGATTACTACCTGTAAAATATAATATCCAAGATTACTTCCAAAATTACCTCATCTGGTCACATGACTGTAGGTTCCTACAATATCACCTTTTGAAGATTGAGACAGGACTTTAGTAGACCTCTATAATACACATTTAGAACCTTTATGGTAATGCCTGGAGCCAAAACATTTACAACCCCCCCTTCTTTACAAAAGCTAACAGATAATGGCTGCTCCCAGACCTACCAGATCTGGGCCCACTCAGCACTGTGCCATTTAATGACTTAACAACTCATTTACATTTCCCCTTATTTTTCTTAAAATAACCCAGCTGGTTAACCATTACTGTGCCAGTGTCCTCAATTAAAACATATATATTTAATTCAGATACTATAATACATGTACATTTCTCTTCACTTCAGCGGGGTGCACTGTTGATACATTTTAACATAATTAAGAACAAGCAAAGCTCACAAATACATTTTCAGCACAATCATCCGTACAGATCAGTTTGATATACTAATGACAAACAATTATTTACAAAATTCCAGCTAGCTGTGCTGCCACAAGTCATGCATCCACTGCTCTACTTCTCCCTGGCATGGCTGGCAGTACATCCTATCATCACATCTCTCCCCATTTGAAGACTCTAGCTAGTTTTTCAAGTGACCCTTGAGAATCATGGCTTGAGAGAAATAAGTCTATCTGGGAATACGTTACCCCCATTCCCTGTCTTGAGAGCCCATCTGCGTTGGCATTGCTGAACCCACTACGGTGTTGTACCATCATGTCATATGCCTACAACCCTAGGCTCCACCACAGTAACTTGGGATTTTGCTGACTGGCTCCCTACAGCCTTAGATTCCATTCCGACTACTCCTGTTTTCTACTGCAAATACTTAGCACCAGGGCCTCCCTATCATGGTAAAGTTTCATCATGTTAACATGGTACAATTTGTCCCCCTGCCTCCTGCCTAGCAGTTCTACCATGTAGTTAACATCACTGTCCTTCATTACTACCTTGAAGGGTCCCTCCCAAGCTGCCTGCAGTTTACTGTATCTGACAGGAATGAGCACCATCACCTGCTGTCCCACAGCATACCCTCTGGCTGGAGCATTCCTGTTATACCAGTCCTTTTTCTGCTGTTGGGCTCCTGCCAGGTTCTCCTGGGCCAAGCCCATGAACTACCTAAGCCTTACCCTGAGGTTTATAACATATTCCACAACAGACTCCTTGTGGGATTCACACTCATCCTCCCACTAATCACAAATCAAATCTAGAGGTCCCTTCACCCTATCCCCATACAGCAACTCAAAGGGTGAATAACCTGTGGATTCTTGGGGCACCTCTCTGTAAGCAAACAACAGACTGGGCAAATATTTGTCCCACTTTCTCTTAAACTGGTCTGCAAATGCTCGTAGCATGGTCTTTAGGGTAGAGTTTAACATCTCCATAAGACCATTGTCTGGAAGTGGTAGGAGGCTGTTTTTAGGTGCTTCACCCCACAGTGCTTCCACTGACAAGCCAGCAGATCTGACATGAAATTGGCACCTCTGTCAGACAGTATTTCTCCTGGCAAACCTACCCTGCTGAAACTCTTTAGTAAAACATTTGCCACCTTCTCTGCCTCGATGGAGGACAGAGCCACTGCCTCAAGGTATCTAGTAGCATAATCTACTACCACAAGGATATACTTCTTCCCTGTGAAACTTGGGGTACTCAGAGGTGGCACAATATCCATAGCTACCCACTGAAACAGCTCCTCTATCAAAGGCAAAGGCATCAAAGAGCCTTGCCTACTTTTTGGCACTGCTCACAGGTGCTGTAGTACCATGTTATATCCCTGGCAATCCCAGGCCAATGAAAGTTTTGCATAATAGATCTCTTGATATGCTTTATGCCCATATGACCTGCAAAGAGAATGTCATGGACTATGGCTAGAAGTGCCAGACAGTAGGCTCTGGGTACTACCAACTGCTGTATTACCTCACCTTCTATCCCTCCCTCAGGTTCCACTCTCCATACAGTAACCCTTTGTTTCAGTATACAGATCCCCCTTTTCCTTCAGAATCAGGTGCCTCCCTAGCTATCTCCCTCAAGCCTTGTGATATAGGGTCTGAGAGTTGAGCCTATCTCAACTCCCTCTTTGTAAACCTTCCCAACTTCCCTTCCACAGGAAGTCTGGTATCTTCTGACAGTGGTGCTTCACTGTTAGCCTGGGTACTACTACTCACCTCTACCCTTGCAGTCATTCTGTCCAAAGGAACATCAGTACCCACCAGCAACTGTAGCTTACCTTCAGTCTCACTACTACAGGGTAGCTCCCTCCCTAAATTAGCGACATCAGCAGTCCTAGCTTCAGGTGTACTGTCTGCCTTGGTCTTCCCAGGCTACCAGACCCACATGCCTGTCTCCAAGCCTGACTGATTGTCACTGCATGCACACAAGGTACTGCATTATCAAAATCATTCCCTATCAAGGCATCTGCAGGGATATCCTCAAACACACTTACTTGCTTGCTTCCTTTTCCACCCTCCCAGTTATGGTGAACCCTGCCCAAATGCACTTGGAATGGGATCCTTCCTAAATCTCTGACTGGACTGGACTGCCCAAGCAAGTACTGCTCCATAATCACAGCAGGCTTCACAATGGTTATAACATAGGCTGTGTTTCTCTTGGAAGTGGCCTATTTTCCATCTATGAAGATAGGATATAAACTATGCTGGTAGTTTAATACCCCTGTTGTCTCAAGATAACTTACCACTAGCATTCTGTTGTTCCCACTTGCTGGTTCCCCCACCTTTTGTTCCCCATCTTGCCTCTGTGGATAATGATACACTACATAGCCCTAGTGGTTGCATTTAAAACATTTAACTCTTGATCCTGGCCATGTACCTGAACTAGTGGCATCTGTTGTTACTGGCAAACTCTGTTGGGGTGGTTTAGGCTGCTCACCATGGGTTCCCTTATATCCATGTACAGCACCGGGCATCTCTTTCCTGCACAGTGATACCCTGCTTGGTAGGTATAGGTCTCCTTTTTCCCTAGCTCATCTGCAGAGTTGCATTCTCTGTCTGCCAACCAGATTCTCACATTCTCAGGCAAAGTGTTAAGGGCTTGTTCCCTCACCAAAAGGTCTGTTAGCTTTTCAAAGGTGGTGGCCTGACACCCACTCACCCACCTATGAAAATAAGTGCTTAGTTCAGCAATATAATCACATACACTTTCATCTGCCTTGTGTCTATGCACACAAAACTTTCTTCTTTTTCTGTAAGCTTCAGGTGTTAACTTAAAAGAGTGTAATAAACAGTGCTTAACTTTAGCATAATCTAAAAATCAATATCAGACAACAGTTACAGCTTTACTTTGGAGTAAGGGGGTGAGGGACTGTGTCCAGAGCACTCAGTCAACATTATATTGTTTGCATACTCTTTCAAATAGATGAAAAAAAAATTGTCACCTTCTTGGTACTAAGGGAGATGTTTGCTAATGTTTATTGCTTCTGGGGCACGGTTACTTCCTTCCCCATTACCTCCATCACCCTGGCGAAGGTTCAGCATTTCCTATTCATGTTGTCTCTGCCTCTCATTTTCTTCAGCTTCCAAACTCCACAGTTTCTCTGCTAAGTCTACTTTGATCTCCAAATGCCGCAGTCTGTCTGCTGATTTTAGTTCCAAACTTTTGCCTCCAGTTCAAGTCCTCTGAGGAAAAATTGAACTGTACTAGAGCTGTACATCCCCAGTGCCAGTCTGATTATCCTCCTGGTTGCTGGTCTGTAATGCAGCTGTGATTAAGGCTGCAGTCATTTCCCCTTTAGTCAGGTTGGCATGCCCCAGTCCTTTGGCTTGGCACATCGCAGTCAACTGGTTCCTTGTCAGCTTACTATAATCCTCTGCTGACATCCTTGCTTGTTCTCCCTGACTAACTAAGCTAACAAAAAGTAAATAAAACTACTGTGATATGAAACTCTGAATGTCTACCATGTGGCTGCTGAGAGTACACCTTTCTTTAGTGACACTACATACAGGCTACAGGAATGCAATATCCACACCACTGTTCAGCAATATGTGAGCATGTGAAGATCCCACCACACTGCCACCAATTAAAATGTGGTGCCCAGCACTGCTGCCAATATGTGATGGGCATCACTATGTATCGGTCCCATGCTGGGCCAGTAATCAAAGAGCCTGAATCTTCACCACTGTCATAGGAAAGGGACGTGCACTTGGAATACAAATGGATACACTCAGTATTTCCAGATGCAGACCTCTCTGCATCAGGCACAATTTCCCTTAAGAGCACACAGGGGACACACTCAGCCCAGGGTCTGAATATCTCTATATTTGTCTCCCTTCAGATCCCCAATAAGACTCCCCACTAGTACAGCTGTATGGTTAGGTCATCAGCCAAGTGTCCAAACCAAGTCCTGCAGCACCCTCTCTGTACACCTAGTGCTTCATGTCCCTGCTCCAAGTAGCTGACACACACACCCTGAGAGATTTGTTTTCACACACACACACACACACACACACACACACACACACACACACACACACACACACACACACACACACACACACACACACACACACACACACACACACACACACACACACACACACACACTCACTCACACACACACACACACACACACACACACACACACACACACACACACACACACACCTGGGAAAGGCTGGCACAGATGTACCTGCTGTGCCCCCTTCTGCCCATAGTATAAGCTAGTTATTACTGCCACTAGACACTTCACAATTAGCCACTCTGAGGCCCTTAACAAAGGGTGTCCAATTATACTGTGTAATATTAATATTAATATTCATATTAATATTAATATTAATGGTAGTAGTTCACCAAGACAGTTAGGCCTTCTGGAGTGTCCTTCACTGTGTCACCAAATAAATATGAGTACTCTCAAAGGTTAGATACTCTCTACAAGAAGCAGCCACAATAAAAGTATTAAATATATTTAATAATAAATAATGAAAGAATTTGAAAATACTGAATATATATTCACAGTAAACCACAGACTTCAAATCACAGAAAATATTGAAAACAACATTGATGGACAGACTCATACAAATAACGAAAAACACTCTCTAAACTAAACTTCACTATATTCCTGACTGAATCTAATATAATTATACCGTTCTGATAATAACTTACTTGGGCAAAGCAAGATGAAATATGTGAGCAGTCTTTGTAGTCAGACTCCAAAACAGAATACTCTATATTCTGAGATTACTCCCTATAAAATATAATATCCAAGATGACTTGCAGAATGACCTCATCTGGTCACCTGACTCTAGGTACCCACAATATCACCTTTTGATGTTTGAGACAGGACTTTAGTAGACTGCTACAATACACATTGTGATGACCGTGCCCTGGCCCAGCAATCAAGGAGCCTCAATCCTCACCACTAACACCAGGGAGGTCATCTCCTAGAAGAGAGGAAAGGATAACTAATACACACAGTAAAGTACAATTTCCCTCAAGTGCACACAGAGATCACAGTCAGTCTGGGGCTGGTCACTCCCTTGCTCACCAGGTCCCCAATAAGACTCCCCACCGGCACAGTTATAGGGTCCAGATCTCAGCCTAGCTGGGCAACCTAAAACCTCCAGTACCCTCTCTGTCCAACCATTGCTTCGTGTCCCTGCCAAGCAGCTGACACAACACACACACACTTTGAGATAAGTATTTATACAACTTCACAGACACTCTTGGGAAAGGCTGACACAGATTCTCCAGCTGTGCCCCTTTACCCAGACCATACGCTAGTAATACCTGCCACCACCCAGCTAATAATATCAGCTACTAAAAGGCCCTTAAAAGGGTGTCCAATTATTACTGTGCAATATTATTATCCAATGGTAATATGACTAACAGTCAAGGCTTACTTTAGAGTGGCCTATTACAATAACTTCTATAAATATGCAATGTACTCTACAGCTTATCTCTACATAAACCAGCCACAGGTAGAAGGTTTTTAAAATATTTAATAATAAATAATTAAAACACAAGACAAAACTACTACACCATAGAGATATCTAAGAGTTTAGAGATCACACAGAAACTTAAAATAATACAGTAGGACAGGTCTGATTTAAAAGAAAAATACCTAATTAATCTTTACTAGCTTTAACTATTCCTACAAGAAATCACAGTGCTAAAAACTTACATGTGAGCATAAGGCAGAATGCTGAGTTAGATATCCAAGATCAAAATTATCCCAGTCTCTTGTGAGAAATAGTATTTAAATATTACTAACAAACATGTCTCTAAGGCCCTCCCAAATTACATCATTTTTGACACTTAGGTTTTCCCAGTATTTATATTGCATCATCTTAACACCTGGTCTGAGTTCTCAGGAAACAAACTGCATTATTTAATAATCTAACACCTGCTCAGAAACTTACAACAATACAAGACATTTCACATATACACTCTAGGAGAAACCGTAGAAATAAAGCACCTTCCACATGTAAATTCTGGTCATAAACTTTAGCCTTAAAACAATGGGCATGAAACCTTCATCCAGATGCACTGGAGCCGAATTCTAACATGAAAGGGTCACAACATGCTTCACTGGGCCAGTAGAGTACAATGTTGTCACATATTTTGCACTTCCACATTTCACAGTATTATTTCACACTCAAGAAACATGCCTGCATTTTACATTTATTTACAAATGCCAAAATTATATATCAAATTCTATTTGACTAGGCTGGCAGCCTTCGCCCATCTCTCCCCAATCGTCACACACATTTAGAACTTTTATGGCAATCCCTGGAGCCAAAAATATTTACAACACTTACCCTCATTGTTACAAAAGCTAACAGATAATGGCTGCTCCCAGACCATCTGGATCTGGGCCTACTCAGCACTGTGGGTGCCATTTAATGATTTAACAGTTCATTTCCATTTCCCTTATTTTTCTTTAAAAAAGCCAGGTGCTTAACCAGTGCTGTGCTAGTGTCCTCTATTAAAACATATACATTTAATTCAGATAAAATAATACATGTACATTTCTCTTCACTTCACCAGAGTGCACTGTTGATACATTTTAACACTATTAACCCAAGCAAAGCTCACAAATACATTTTCAGCACAACTATCTATACAGATCTGTTCAATACACTAATGACATACAATTATTTACAAAATTCCAGCTATCTGTGCTGCCACAAGTCATACATTCACTATGCTACTTCTCCCTGGTATGACTGTAAGTACTTCCTGTCATCACATATGTATCTACATATACACATTTGCTCTGTTTGGCCTGGAAATATGCATGTTATTTACACTGACTGTCCTGAACCCTGTATCTGCAATACTGCGACTTAACTCTGTATTTTGAATTACGTGTGCTATAGCATTTATACTGATTTCTTAAGACTGTAAACAGTAATTTGTGTTATTTAATTCTAAAACCATACTGATAGAAGCTGACTCATGCTGTAAGTTCATTGTAGGCTGCTTCTGAGATTTAATCCTTTTACGTCCAGAAATATTTAATATTCCTGAATGAATAACCTTGACATTTAAACAAACATTTCTGGAACACAGTGTTTTAGTCTGCTTTATAACTTTAAACCACATTTTATTGACATATTTATATAATTTATATTTGACCGATGTTTTTAAACGTATGTATATAGTTTATTTAACATTTGTTGACCGGGAAAATCCGACTAGGGCAGAGCCTATTTTCATAAATATATGTAAATATATATATATATATATATATATATATATATATATATATATATATATATATATTATTTTATTTATTTTTATTTTACATTTGTTGACCAGGCTAGTCCAGCTGGATATATGTCCATTTTCAGTGGAGGCCCGGGGAGAAAAGCTCCAATGGTTATAACAAGTATAGGGAATACAAAAAATAACAAAGCAAAACAAAACAAAAATTGAGCATAAAAGATAATAAGACTTTAGTATAGGTAATTTACATGTCAGAGGAAATATACATAACAAGATAGTATTCCTAAAAAAGTTATTAAATAATTGCAATACGCAATTTGATAATATCAAAACGTAGTGTAAATAATACATAGTCATACTAATATCGATGTCAAAAATATATATATATATATATTTTTTTATAGTATATATGAGATAAGTTATATCCACAAGGATGTTATGTCAGTGGGGATCAGTCAGGATGTAGTATAGAGAGAAGGAAGTATTGAGGTAGAGGAAAGGAGGAAGAAAGGTTAATCAGGATTGGTACAGGAGCAAAGCCAGTGTTTATTGAGATGGATTCTCAGTTGTTTTTTAAAGAGTGGAAGAGTGGACAAAGATGAGATACTGGGTGGAAGTTTGTTCCACATTTTGCCAACTGAGTTGGAAAAAAGACAATCTCCTGCAGCATTATTGGGTTTGGTACTATTAACTAGTAGTTTATCTGAAGAACATAGTTGTTTCAGATTGTTGTAGGGAGTAAGGAGGTTAGAGAGTATTGGTGTTTTGGATGGTTGATATAGAATGTTGTGAGCTATTAAGAGCTGTTGATAAATAAGCTTGTTAGGAAGTTCAAGCCAGTTTAATGTATATGTATATGTATATATATATATATATATATATATATATATATATATATATATAGGTGTGTGCATGTGTGTGTGTGTGTGTGTGTGTGTGTGTGTGTTTAACTAAAGGGGCAAAATAGACAGGTCTGTTCAAAGTATTTATATTTCAGCACCCTTACTTTTGGACTTCCCTTCATTCTGATCACGAGTTGAATTTTTTTGGCATTCATGTCCCAAACACATAACAGGTTAGTTATGATAGGAGACCTGGCCATAATCCTGTAGATGGCTGTTAGCATTTTTAAAAGCTTGTATTTTGTTAATTTCTAGCTATTAATCACCATTCTGCTTTGATGACACACATCCTCTACCCTTTGCATTTTCTTAGCATTCACATTTCAGTGAAACAAATGACTGTGTTCATCCTTTAGGACCAAAATTCCCACAAACTTCACAAACCTGTATCTGTTCAAGAACTGCAGAGGTTATCAAGCACTTCTTTAGACAATATGCATTTTCTTGTAATTGCTGTCCTTGCTAACAAAATCTGGTGTGTACTTAATAATATAGCAGCTTACCAGTTTCACTATAATGCAATGGTGACAGAATAAATTTTTCTCTGCCAACTTATATTTTACAAAGATACTTGGACCACTCTTTGCTACTATTAGTGCTGTATTCAATGGAGTAGACTTTTCAAAACACAGTTCAGAAACATTATAGCTCATAGAACCTGCTACGCCTGGAATTTTCTAATGACTACAATAAAGAGAGGAATACTCAGGAAATAAACTGCCTTTTCCTGTGGGTCTTACCTCTCAACTTCTATGCTCAAGAATTCTGGACAAAAACAGAAATAATGGTAGTGGAACAAAGGCCCAAAACCAAGAAGTTTTTTTTTGTTTTCATGTTACTCTAATTTGCTCTAATTCACTTAAAAAGTTAATGGAATAACATGATTTGCATCAACATTCATTTTCAGAATAAGAAGAGACATCAAATTCCAGTCTGAGAGCTGATGCAGAGGATCAAGGCTCTGACTTGTTAGTGAATGGCATCACCTGGTCCATAGTTTGATTCCCTTAGTCTCCATTTGCTTACTTTGTGACCTTGAGCAAATCACTGAACCAGACAGCATTTTGGGAAATTAGGTTCATGGGTATATACTAGACTATGGCCTTTATAAACCCAAACGTGCAACCCAAATGTGTCCCACAAGTTATATATCTTGAACATTTATATGGGGGTGATCATTGGTTATAGATTCATAGGTAGGTACTAGGCTATTAGCCCTAGGGCCTATATAAGCCTAGCCAAAAAGGTACCCTGGCTTTCGCCACCCAAGAAAATTATTTTCCTGTGCCCCTGTCGAGCAGAGCCACAGAAGTGATCCCCAGGGTGAATTTCCTATTTCCCATCCAATCATCAAGATTCTTCTTGAAGAGTGCTAATGAGGAGCTCTGTTTGACATAGATAGGTAGTCTGTTCCAGAGTATGGGAAGTCTCTGGGACAGGAATCTATCCCTCCAGCATGTTCTGTTTACTGTGGTGACAAGGTTTAGGTCTCTAGAGCGTGTAGCTCTGAGGGATTGGGATTTCTTTAAGTGGAACATGTCCAACAGCTCTGGGTTTGACATAGCTTTGTATGTTAGGCAGAGATCACCTCTGAGTAGGTGATATGTGACGGAGTAAAGCTGGAGTTTTTTTAGACAGCCTGCGTAGGGCATCTGTTTGAGGCCAGTAATCCTTTTTGTGAGGTATTTCTGTGGCCTTTCCAGTTGTTGTAGATGTCTTATGAGGTACATACCAAAAGGGGCGTTGTACTCTATAATGCGTCTAATGAGTGATGAGTAGAGGGGAACAATGACCTCTTTTTTTCTGGATGAGAAACCTTTCGTGATTAGGTGAGCCACGTAGAAAAATTTCCTGATCACTGTGGCGATGTGATTATCAAAGGAGAGACTACTGTCCACCTGTGTCCCAAGGTCTCTTATCACACTTTCGGCGTTAAGTAGACTTAACTTATGTGGTAGTTCATGGGTACAGAGTTTTTACCAAAGGGGATGACAATACACTTTTTGGCATTGAGCTTCAGGCCATGGCTTTGACACCAGGCATCTGTCTCAGTGAGGCCCTTTTGTAGTATGTCCACATCGTTAGGAGTTTCGATTATGGCTCCTAGTTTGCAGTCATCTGCAAACTTTGTTAGCCAAAGACCTTCTGTGTTAGCCTGTACTTCAGAGAAGTAGATACCAAACAGGAGAGGACCTAGGACTGAACCCTGTGGTACTCCACTTGTCACTGGTCTGAAGTCAGATTTGGAGTCTGCTACTTTCACAGTGTGGGTTCTGTCCATGAGCCAGTTGGCAACCCATCTTGTGACATAGGGATTTATACCTAGTTCAGTGAGTTTATCTATAATTCTAGAGTGAGGGATGGTGTTGAAAGCCATGGCGAGATCTAGATAAGCTGTGTGAACCACCTTACCCTCATCTATGGCTTTGGTGACTGCTTCAAAGAAGTCAATCAGGTTTAGGAGACATGATCTGCCTTTTACAAATCTGAACTGAGTAGGGTCCCGAGTTTGGAGATTACCAATGTCTTTGCTTATGAGTTCCATGATGATATGTTCCATGGCCTTGCAGATGAGGCTCATCAGGCTAATGGAGCGGTAGTTCCCGGGGTCCGTCATGGCACCCCCTTTGTGGAGTGGGATAATCATCGCAGTGCACCATTCAGTGTGCACAAAGCCTGAGGTGAGGCTATGATTGAACATGGTACTTAGGTAGGGTGCCAGTTCATTCTGTAGTTCATGTAGAGCACAGCCTGGGATATTGTCAGGTCCCATGGATGCTGTGCTCTTGGCTTTGGAGAGTGTGTTTGACATGTTTGTTATGACATGGTTTACTGATTACCTCTGCTCATCAGAGACATAGCCACCAAACCAGGGGTAAATTTTCAAATTTTCATCCAGTGGTCCAAGTTACTCTTGAATAGGGATAGGGAGGGACTTTATTTCACATGGACTGGGGCCTAGTCCAGAGAATGGGGATTCTCTGAGATACATATCTATCTCTCCAACATGTCCTATTGATGTTGCAAGCAAAATTTAGGTCTTTAGCTCTAGTAGTTCTGATACTGTTGGTTTTCTGGATGTGCAAAAGGATCATCAGACTGTGGTCCAGGGATCTATGCCAGGTACAGATCACCTTTCAGTAGTCTGTAGGAGACTGAGTATTGAGACAGGGCTTTGAGGCAATCTATATAGGACATTGTGTTTATGTCCTTAATCTTTTTGTAAGGAACCTTTATGGATGTTCCAGTTGCTGCATGTGTCTGGTCAGGAACATACCGAAGGGGACATTATACTCAATGATGGGTCTGATGAGGGATGAGTATAATGGTACAATAACTTCCCTAGACCTAGATGCCATGCCTTTACTTATAAGCTGAGCAACATAGAAGGATTTCCTTACTACCTTGGACACAGGTTGTCAAAGACCAGTTTACTGTCTACATGTGCTCTCAGATCCCTGACTGGTGGGTTAACTCTTAGGGGTGTTTTACTGATGATGTAGTTTCCTGATGAGGCCGACTTTCCAAAAAGTACTATAAAGCATTTCTTGGTACTGAGTTTTAACTGTGGCTTTGGCATCAGTCATTTGTCCATGTTAGACCCTCATGTTAAGATGGTTGCATCCTGGGAGGGATTTAATGACTGCTACCTGTTTACAATCATCTGTGAACTTGATCAGCCTGAAGCTTTTGACATTGGCCATGACCTCCAAGAAGAAGTAGATTACAAAGAGGAGTGGGCCCAGCATGGAGCCCTGAGGGACTCTACTGGTGATTAGGCCTCTTTGTGTAGGTAGTCACACTAATCCTAACTTCCTGGGTCCTATCTGTGAACCAGCTGGCTATCCAGAGTGTTATATTGTGGTTTATGCCTAATTCCAATAGTTTGTTAATAATGCCAAGTGGGGTATTTACCCTTATCCATTGTGTTGGTGATGTTCCCAAAGAAGTCCACCAATTTTAATAGACATGACCTTCCTTTGACTGGCATGGATCCAGCATTTGAACGTCTCCTATGTCTTTGTTGATCGTTTCCATTAAAATTCTTTCCATATAAAACTAACCACACTAATGGGTCTGTAGTTTCTGAGACCTGTTGATGGCCTGCCCTTATGAAATGGGATAACCATTGCAGTCCTCATTCTCATGGCATGAAGTCTGTTTTGAGTCTATAGTTAAATAGTAACTCCAGTGGCCATGAAAGGTCATATTTTAGACTATTTTGTGAGGCCCACTGAGGCTATGTTCTTTGCCTTAGACAGTGCCGCCAGGACATGCTTTCTATTTATATTTGGAAGGGTTAAGTTTGAAGGTATTTCATGGATGAGTGCCTGGTGATGAGTAAGGATACAGATGGAATTGAAGTTGTCAGCCAGCAGATTTGCTGTATTGCCCAGCTCAGTGAATGTAACACCATTAACTACCAGTTCACCACATTACTGTGTGCTGCTTTTGAGGTTTCTGACATAGCCGAGGAAAGCCATATGATTCCCTTTTACCTGGTAGGCTGTCGACCTCAAAATTGGCTTTATTGGACTTAACTAGCCTTCTTAGTTGCCTGTTTAATTTGAAAACATAATTCGTATCCTTATGGGAGTTACACTTCCTGAGTTTGACTGTGATTTTTTTTCTTTTTGCTGTATAACCTGTTTAATTTGGAATGCCACCAGGGTGGTTTGTTTTTGGAGTTAGTTTTAGATTTATTTCTGTTAGGTACAGCAGCTTCTATGCAACCATTGACATGGTTGTACAGAGTCTCTGTGAACAATTCTGTTTAAATTGCTGTATTCTCTGGGTTTGGACAAGCATTGGATTTTGACAAACTATCACTTAATAAACATTGGTTTTCCTTGGAATAGTTGCTTACTGTTACCTGGGTTTACTGAGTTGATTTTGATTTCAAAGGAGGCAACATTTATGGTCGGACCTTACCAGGGAGAATGTGACATTGGAGAGGGTGCAGTGTTCTCCCATATTTGTGAGTATAATGTCCAATATGTTGGAACCTCTAGCAGGCGTATGCACTAATTGGACAAGGGTGTTTGTATTTATGAACCTCAGCAATCTCTGTGCCTACAAATCTGAGGCATGGGTAAGCTTCCTAGTCTATGCAGGGGTAATTAAAGTCCCCCATGAGTAAGGTATTAGGTCAGACGATGCATGTCTCCAGTAGGTCTAAGAATGCGCTATACGTTTCATGGCACATAGTATGTGATTTTATCTATAGTGACCTGCATATGGAGAAACTCCAGTACGTCCTTTTTAACCAGCCTAGAGGCATGTTTGCTATTGATGGCAGGTTCTCAATGGTCTCATAGTGCCAATGTATGCATTTGCCTGTGATTACTGGGAAAGTCTGACTGGGCAAAGCCCATTTTCAGCAGAGGACTGAGGATATATGCATTTGGGTGAACAAACAGCAAAAATGTACTGTACAACACTCAGAACTGTATTACATAAGTGATTACCATGTTTTGCATTAATGACTGACTGTAATCATCTGTTATTTACCAGAAAATCAACAACTGTATGAGAGACTCGGCAAAATCACCTGAGATCTACGCTGCAGGTAGCACTGACAAGTGGAATTGGAAAAGCCGTGTATACTTACAGGGACAATATTTGAATAACGTGTTTCTTTTTTAATAGGAGATCAACAAAATGAGGTCAGAGAACAAGATATAAAGTTCTGGCTATAAAAACAGTCCTTAAAGCTCTAGTATGGTATGTGCTGAGCCTGTGTATATGGTTTAAGACCAGTCTTGTCCAGTAACACTATCATTTGAATTCCAGCAGCAGTAGCACATTCCTCCATTACTATTTTGCGGCCAAATAAATATTTAACCTGTCCCCCGATTCCTGAGTCTCTTCTGGAAGTGACGTAGTTTATTCGTCACGAGTCCCAGGCTGGGTGGAGCTGTGGCCACTACCCCTTTTTGACGTCACCGGCACGGAACGCGTTTCCTGTACCAGAGGTGGAGCAGTGTGAGGGAGATAGTTGGAACTGTATTACCAAGATTGGAAGGGGAGGTGGGAGTTGTTAAGGCGGATACGGACTTGCTCCTGCCTGACTCACTCTCTGTCCCGGAGGTTTGGCAATTCCATCGCCAGAAGGAGAAGTTGAAGCTTATACTTGTCCGGGAAGTTAATGTCTTGACTTATAAGTGAGGTTTGCCCAGTTGGAAACTTTGATTTTTCTGTGACAGTTAACCAGTATAATTTTTTTTGTGTGTGGATATTCGTCCGTCTCCAGTTTGCCGGGCCGTACTGTAACCGGGAGTTGGCCCATCCCAGGCTTCAGCTCTACATCCCCTTTCTCTTATATGACAGCGTCCTGAAATTGAACTAGTTATAAGGCTCAATCGCTGGATTGTGTCAAGGATTAGAAAGAAGATAAATTCCCATTTTATCTGTGGACTTCAGCAGTGGTTTGTAATGGTATGTATTTTTGCTATTTTAAGAACTGTTATTTTTGTTTTTAAAGTAATGTGTTTTAAGGATGGATTTGGTCATTACTTTTGGAGAAAGGCTGCTATAGTCTACTAGCTGATTTTTGTAGCTGTGTCTTTTGTGAATGTGTCTTAAGGCGTGGGTGATTCCAGTTGCCTAAGAGCAACCAAAAACACACCACTGGATTGTGTGCCTGATTCCAGTTTCTAAATATGTAGTCGTGAGCTGTCCAACTCAGTTGTCTTCAATGCTATTCGGGGTGGCATATTTCATTTGAGATGTCTGCAGCGCCAGGCCCGCATTCCAGGACGCCTCCCTCTCCTTGTTAAATAAGGAAAAAAGTTCTGTCTCCATATTTAGCTGCTTTTAAAATAATTGTCTTTCTGATTGATGGCTCTCCAGGGGGTCGATTTCTGTGATTGTGAGCTCGGTGATTGCTTTTGGAGCGGTACGATAACTGTACACAGAAGATACATCTTTGTATTCCGTGCCCAGAGGGCGTGTTTTTCAAGTTTGCCTTTGTTTCAGAAAGTTGAGTTACTTGTGTAGCTTACTGAACCGTGAATCAAATACAAGTAAGGACGGGCCTGTACAGGCGCAAACAGTCTGTATTCCCCAGTTTTTGTGTCTGTTTATTTCTTTGCTTTGTAGCAAGTCAGTGACTATTTTATAGTTTATACTTGGCGTCAGTGCAATGTGGGATGTGTGTCCTTTTATTGTAGTTTATACTTGGTGATAATCCGTTACATTGAGGCAGTATGAGCATACAGTAGTTGTTGGTCGTCAGCACGACAACGGTAATTACTGTAGCGAACTTTGAGTTTTGCATGTGTTTCTTGCTCAGAAAACACGTTCCAGTGTGCAAAATGAGAAGCTGAAGAAGTGTCTGAAGTGAAACCAGGGTTGACCTTTTTATTTTTTGTGAAAGTCTGTAACCATTTCTGTATTCCTAGTTTAAATGTAGCTGTCTGTAAAAATCTTTGGACCGTGTCATGTGATCGTTCTTTTAGTGTTGTGATAAGTTATTAGTGGTTTGTAATTACAAGATCAATTTATGCAACACCTGTAAAAAAAAAAAAAAAAAAAAATTGTTTTCAAGATCTCCCCCCCCCCCCGTATTATTTATATAAAATGTAATACATGTATTTATACAAAGTAACGAATTATTGTTATGGCAAGATATGCACGTCTGCCCTCGCCCATGGATTTCCATACCCTTGGATAACTGGATTTTATTTAAGAGCGCGTTTTGGCTGCTCCTTATAAAAAAGAGGCCTCCTGTCCTGCTTCATACAGTCTAAACTTTTGAGTGCAGATTTTGACCCGATCACGGTTTTGGCTAATAACATAGGTGCATTTGCTCTGGGACGTGGGGAGAATTGGACACAAGTGTGCGTATGTTCGTGATGCTTTATAACATGACAAGCCAGAACAAAGAAAGGAAGCGCAGCTCCGGTACTCTTACATCTTGTGTCACCCTGCTTCAGTAGTCTATAACGAAGCCTATAGAATGTCACGTAAGGAAGTGCCACGGCTCTTGTCTTTGCTTTGGAATGTTGTCAGTGTAATTTTGTTCTGCAATGCTGCATTCTGGACATTCAGGCGGTGCGTCCTTTTTAGTGTTTGGGTGGTGGTTAAGAGTACCCCGTCTGACTTAACTGTTGTTTTGCTTGTCCAGGTGGATTCACACAATTGGCAGCTGGTTTAGTAGAGGGTAGGGATGGGTTATGGCTTGCACTGGGGCAAGTGTTTTTAAAAAAGTCACTTTGGAATACACGACCTTTCTTGCAGTGATTACATTGAAAATGATGAAGTATTACTGAAGTGAACCTCTCTCTCAAAAAAATGTATATCTGGTTGTATAAAGAAGTAATTCAATGTGCGTAATGTTGCAGACATCAATGGGGTGTTCACCAGTGTTTATTCAGGGCTTATTAGCTAAGGTGGTGTGTGTGTGTGTGTGTGTGTGTGTGTGTGTGTGTGTGTGTGTGTGGTAGAAACATTCAAGGTAGTATCAGGTCGGCCAGGATGGAGCCATCTAGGCATGCCAGTGAACCTCTTGGCACAAGTCTGGGCAAGGCTTAAAATAATGAGGGGACAAAGCCCTAAAAATAGGGACAAATTTTCAATATTACTCTTATAAACTCAGTTGCTAGACTAGCTGGAACTGTGTTAGCATGCATTTTAAGGACAGGAAGCCTGATCCTCAAATGTATGTCTCAAGTGATTTCAGTCACCATTGCTTTGCTAGAAAAACACAAAAGTACGAGACATATCTGTACACTTGAGAGGTTTGTATCTAATCTAGAAGTGGTTGCTTGCGACTCCCATTGAAAAAGATAAGCTAGGAGTAGGAGAGTTTTCTCCTTCACTGGAGAACACTGAGGATCAGTGGGACAAATGTTGAGTTTGCTTTAATTGCAGCGCTGAATATCTATATTTGTGAAGCAGCAGCGCAGTAAGTTCATAGATCATGGTTCTGCTGAACCAGAATTGGGTGCTGCATATTGAATTTAGAAGGTAGCCATATTTTCTTAGTTTGTATGTGATGTAGCTAAATTTGGTGTGTGGTAGGATGTTCTGGTCCCATGACAGAAAGTATGATTGGGGATGGGGTTTAAAACGGTAGAGTGAGACATCAGCCAATCCTACAATAGAAACTGATGCTTGTAAGGGAGGCTGTCATGTCAGTTTAGTTTATTAATTTCGCCAAATCCTTTTAGGTTTCCAATACCATGATGGGAATGGATCCCATTCCTAAGTCAAAGTATGATTAAAGTTCATGAAATTAGTATTGTTTCAGTCTTTGATGTCAGCCAGAAGTGCTCTTCCAGCACCCGCAATGTGCCTAGTAATGATTCCTCCTTTTTTATAAGACCCATTGCTCCTACTACTATTGGAACTGTCTTGGTATCTTAAGACTCTGTAGTCACTGGGTATAGCGATTTTAATGATCGTGGCTACTTTTTCTTTTCATGTATCACTATATCTGTTTTTCTCCAGTCTGTCTTTTGAACGGCTGGTAATGGGTGATCCCATGTGATGTAGACTTCATCATTTTCTGTGATGCTTTGTGGCTCATGTTTCCAGTGCCTTTTAGCTACTTGAATATTATAATGTTTGCACAATCCCCAGTGCAACAGTCTAGCCACATTATTATGCCTTTCAGTAGACTGTCTTTCTGTCAGTGATAGTCCCATATTCCTTCTACTTATCTCGCATGTCTCTCTGGCAGCTTTCCTGTGGATTCCTTTGTGCAGTCAGTGGTACCTATAGTCTCCAAACCTGGCATGGCTTAAATGTTTGGCTTTGTTCTTGCTTTTTTTTTTTTTGGGTTACTCTTGGTGTTCGCTTCTGTTTTTTGAAGGTGTGTGTATTCATCAGGCGATGATGGGTCAAAATATTTAGTTCCTCTAGCCCCAAGAAATATTGGGGGGGCATAGTGTCTTCTACTAGAGAATCCATCAAGTTTAAGTCAGACATTTGAAAGTAAGCTAGATAAGATGGCTTGAGTTCCAGTGATGTTTCTTAGGTTAGAGCTGGAAGAAGATGGTCTTGCTTGGAGGATGTGGTAGGCTATTTACCAATATATTTTGAATGAAAGGACTGAATTGCTGGGTGACTTTATAAGAGAAATGATCTAAGAATAAAAATGTTTATAGTTTTACAACAATGGAAATCCTGGTATTTGTACAGCTTTTATTGATTATGCCACTGACTGCTGTCATGAGACCAGCCAGTGTTATTCTTAGCAAATAGCTATGTTGAGACTAGGGGGGCTTTTTGGCCTTGATGCATTTGATCTTTGGTGTTTCTGAACTGTTCCCTTTTGCTTATCTTTGTTCAGCTTATGATGATTTTGAAAGGAGACAAATATGTTGGAGACCTTGTTTTATGATTTGTGTTTCCACCTCTTCGGTTTTGTTCTAGACATTGATTGTATATAGGATGTAAGCTCAGGCAGTCTTGATACTCTTAGCTGTTGTCATCGGCTTAGTGTTAAACTTAGAAGGAAAAGATATGTGGATGTAGCTTGTAGCAGAATTTGAATATAAAGGAGATATTGATGTGACCGATCTCGACTTCATATTACATGCATGTGGATATAGCTGTGCTTGGGTGGATCTTGGTCTAGCAGTTTAAATCATGCTGGTGTATAAGAGTTGGCTATCGCACCAGCAGCTGTGGAATTACAAGGTACAGATGTGAGTATTTTGGAGGAAATGTCCTTTCCAGAGACTTATCCATCCTGATGGGTGATGGGCAGGTTGTGTAGCCGACTATTGAGTTGATAGAATTAGTCACCAGATATTTTCAGGTTATTGTTAAGGTTTCCCAAAACAGCAAGGTCACTTTTAATGTTAATTGGGCATTGCAAAGTATCCTTGGCAATTGCTCTGGCAAGCTGTAATGCACAATGGATATAGGTCAGAATGGTGGCCTTTATATTTGTTAAGATTGTAATTATTTACACCAGTCTTTGATAAATGTCAGGAAGTACTTAGGGTTGCAGTGAATAATTGTGATCCTTTGTACTCTGTGTGTTTTGGTCCTGCTAGAATGTTACTGGCATGATTTCAGACCTGAGTGTGTGCATGTGGTTTCAGTAATGTCTAGTATTTATGAGTTATGTAGAAAACAACCAGGCTTGGAAAAGCAAAATTTAGGTAGTCCAAATTTTGGATGTCTTTGTATGAATCTGAAATTGTATGGATTGGCCTAGTTGTGTCTTTTTGTGGGACCTGGGTTTCCTGTATCAGCACACAGCAGTAGTGAGTGAAAGCTTTATCTTAGTAATGTGTACTTTGCTGTTCTGAGGTATAATTATTGTGGGATGGTAATATGTAGGTCTCCAGAACTGAGTACCAATTTATGTATTTTGGGGTAAAACTATTTTTAATTGTACATTTTATGTGCTTGTGTCTTTTAATATGTAACAGTTTTTTTTTTTTCTTTTTCAAAATTGTAATGTGAGTGGTGAAGACTGATTGGGGAGTGGTATTGTGTTTGCGGTGGCACTTTTAGTTTGAAGGTTACTGAAAGAATCTTAAAGTAAAACTTAGCAAAAGTGTGTGTGTTTGTTTATTTTATTTATTTATTTTTTTTCCCCTCCAAATCTTTTCGGTTTCTAATACTATGACAGGAATGGACCCCATTCTCAAGTAGAAGTATGATTAAAGTTCATGAAAATAGTATTGTTTCAATCTTTGTCAGCCAGAAGTGCTCTTCACAGCACCGGCAATGTGCCCAGTAATGACGACTCCTGTGATTCGTATGGAGTTACATGCATTGGTAACATATGTAAATAAAATTGTAGAATCTTTTTCAATAACACCCATTGCTCCTGCTATTATTAGGGCTGTCTGGGTATCTTTCTTATACATTTCTCTTGTTTCTGTCTGCAAATCCTGATATTTTATGACTTTGTCTTTCTCTGTACGGAAGATGCTGTAGTCACTGGGTATGGCAATTTTCAATGATCAATGCTACTTTTGTCTTTTCATAGACCACTATATCCAGTTTTCTAGCATCTGTCGTTTGAACGGTTGGTAATGGGTGATCCCATCATTTTCTGTGATGCTTTGTTTTTTCAGCCACTTCAGTACCATATTAATTTGCACAGTCTCCAGTGCAACAGTCTTTCCGCATTATGCCTTTCAGTGTACAGTCCTTTTGCCATTAGTATGTCACAGCAACAAGGTGTGCATCTGTTTCCAATTCTGTTTTACAAAACCTACATTTGTCTCCCACATGTTCAATGGACTTTGTAAACCATGTACGTAGCCCACTGTCTTGTGCCACCAATGTTAACCTTTCATCTCTTGGTTTGAATTCGCCTCCCCTTAGCTATTCCTGCATTTGCTCCTGATCAACATGAGGTTCTTCCCGAAGTTTTTTATACGTGCAACTATATTTATGAATTTTCCACATTTCTTGCCTTCTCATATGGTCCTTCACCTTGCATTCTTTCTTTTGTTTTTTTGGCACACTCAGTACCTGATTTTTATCTACTTCTGGTTTGATTTCTGTTCTGCTTGATGCCAGTATGCTTCTACTAGACTAAGCAGGGTAGTGATCTTAGATCTATTCTCCTCATGTTGTAAAACTTTCACTACTTTTGGGTCTTGAAGTCAGCAGGTATATGTGCAGTGCCATGAATGCAGAACTTTACATGTAATCCATTTCAAGCTTGCCCATCCCTCCTTTGGAACCAGGAATATATAAACTTGGTATGCAGTGATGTTTATAAATCATTTGGTGTGCGTGAAGCATCCTTCTTGTTTTCCTATCTAATCTACCCAACATGTCTTGGGGCCAGTCAGTCACTCCAAAACCGTAAGCTAGGACAGAAAGAGCATGTTTTGTTAGTATATCAAAAAACATTACAAGGGACTATGCTGTTCATTGCAAAATACCATATTGTAGAGTGTAAGAAAACGTAATGATGCACGGAAGTGTTTGGCTGATTCATTGTTGCTGGGCAGTTCTTGTACATTCTTTCAGAAGACGACAGCTGTGTTTGTTTTGAATCTGACTTTCTTCTCTATGAAATCTGTCTTGAAATGTATCCGTGATGAGAAGATGCGAGTCAAGGCAAATCCCAAGGAATTCCATTTAAAGGCATTATGTTGCTTTCTCCTTTGTCTTTAAAGAAAGGTACAGTATAGCTTCAGAATATCCAAGAAAAGTCTTGCCTCGTCAAAATCTCCTGAACTGCTTTGGTGGGGAGATTTTTTTCCAGTGGGGGGGGGGGGCAGGATTTCATCGTTTTTGTAGCCCTATTCTCACTGGCACTGCATGCATACTTTGTTAGTAGGAAGAGTGCCTAAATATTTTTGTGAACAACTGATTACCTTAACCCCATAAACTGAACTGTGGAGCATTTTCAATTGGGAATGGAAGAGTTGTACTGTCAACAGAGTAAAATTCCAGAAAAAAATTTGGATACACACAATGTTCGAAACAGAAATGTTTACAGCAGATGTTCCCCATTACTTAGTGTAGTTGCCACTCTGTAAAAAAAAATGGGGGTGATTAGCTTACATGAAAGACTAGACACGCCCTTTAGATGGATAAGAAAATATACTTTGAAGACCTTTTTAGCTGAACTTCTCTTTGGTGTTGAGTCTTTCAGAAGTGTATGACAGTGGTGGTGGTAAGATTGCAAAGATTAAGATCTTTATGCACTTGGATAACTAGCTCGTAGTGGTGGACTCTGGAGAAGCTGCTAAATGTTCTGAGAACCCATAATCAAGTCTTAAGATCACTTTTCTGATTTATACCTGTACAGTGCATAGCCTTTGTATGTGCTAGATGTATAGCATTTCTGTCCTTGTTATGCAATAATTTCAGAAAATATTCTCTTGTAGATCTTCCTTTCTTGAACTGTATCCTAGCTTTAACTGTTTCCTTGAGTTCATGTCAGCTTATTTTAGTATTGCCATTTGCAAATGCTTATTCAGTGGGTTTTCAAATCCTGTTGAGCATGAATGGCAGTATTGCCTCCAAGGTCTTTACGTGTATGCATATAAAATCTATGATGGGACTAGCAAGCACCACTTCAACACTCAAGCTTTTTTACAGGTGCATACAGGAAGATTGGGCCTTCAAAGATTACCTCCCCTCTCCCATACAGGCATTTCCAGTTTTTGACAGCATAGCAGACTAGAGTGGTTTATTATCAGACTGGGTAAATATAGGCTCCTACTCCTTCACAGAAAACATGGCTAAGTGACTGACTGTTGGACGTCTGACTTACTCTCCTGCTGGTTTGTAGTCTAGGTATAGACCACTCACTGGCCTGTGTTCACTTGTTAAGCCTATTTTGTGCATCTCCTCTATACATTGAAAATTGGATAATGTTTCCAAAGCAGAATCTTTATGGTGTCTTCACACAGTGTTGGATGAGACACTGGAGCAGTGTGGTGTGTAGAATTTGCTGGCAAGAGTACCTTGAATATTTTGTTGGGTACTCAACCATCGTACCTTCTGAGGCATCTTTCAGCAGGACCTGTATAGGAGTTTATTCCCATAGTCATTGTTTCAACTTTGCTGTTTTCTTTCCCCTCAGATGCTAAGACCAACTTGTACTTCATAGTAACCAGATTTAAATATTCTTTCCAGATGCTGTAAGCTAAAAATTGGATGATTAAAGGAACAGCTGTTCTGGTTGAATTCTGATAGGGAGAGTGAAACTAGGATATTGTCTTCTAACCCAGGAGACACTGCTCCTGTTAATGAGCAAATGCACCCAAGGGGTGAAGCTAAAGGAGACGCCAGGCTTGTTCTTGCAGGATAGTCACAAAAAAATGTGTGGGTGGGGGTGGCATGTTCTATATATGGGACTGCAGCTGTAAGAGCTGCTAATACAAATGCCACTGTTGAGACTGCTCAGCTCATTTTTCCTTAGCTGTTGACTATACTGCTCATCCTTTAGGGCACTACTCCCTCCTGCTTCTCTCTTTTCCCTCCATTGTGAAAGTTCTTCAGATGATAAATGGCACGATGATGAGCTAGAAATGGATCATTGTGCCTCATACATCCTTCAACAGCTTTACAGTTCATACCAAAGGATCTTTACTGCATCTGGACAAATTAATGCAGAATTCTCACATGAACTCTACCAATAGGTACCACGAAAATGGCAACTGCCAATCTTAATTGGGAGCAAAAGTTATCGAGAATGGATAGGGTATTAATTTCTTAACTCCTGATGCCTGCTTCTCAAATGGTAGTGCTTTTAAACACCAAATTCCTCATGCATTTTGGAGCACTGTTGAGTACATTGTGAGTCCTGCTATCTGCTCAAATTATTTGCCACCGATTTTAAGTAACTGGTTCAGTGATCGCTACCTGAAAGCACCATAATGACCCACTATTAAATTATATGAGAATTGTGTTTTGTAGTACTGAGACATACCAGTCCCTTAAGCTCTCATAGGTTCGTACTAAGCTAACTGCCCTTGTGAGCCATTTTAAGCCTAGCCAGTTATTCCTTGTGAGATTCAAACCCTGCACCTTGTGCTTGCAAGGCAAACACCTTAACCATTAGGCCCACCCTCCCAACCCTGAACTTCCAAACATGGAAATGTGTAGAGCATCCAAGCCTTGTTTTGGGCGCACACACATTCAGACAGGATGGTGTGCATTTGTCTAGATCAGGGAAGAGAATTTTTGCAGCAGATATTTTGCAATATTTGACAAACGCTAGCCAGGATTTTTGCCAGGTCAAAAATGTAACTGTTCACAGATAGCAACATCTGATGCATCTCTGATAGTTGTTAATGCTAGGAGCATTAATAATGTTTTTTTTATTAGAAAATTTGCTATGTTCCCACATGATTGATGTTCTAGTTTGTGAAACATGGTTAAAGAACAATGACTGGAAACCAGTTCTGTCAGGGTATAAATGTTTTTACTGTAACTGACATTCTAACAAAATCAGGTGGAGGTGTTATGATAGGGATTAAAGATAGCTGTGAGACTTGTGATTATTACATGTTCAGTGATAACACCAATACTATAGGCTGTGTAACTGTGACGGTAAAGACAACCCTAGAACATATTAACATTTGTTGGAGTGTACAGACCACCAAAGTCAAGTGCAGACGACCTAGAGGAATTCATACATTTCTTACATGAAACACAAGAGGGAAGAATAATATTAGCTGGGGACTTAATTTACCAGAAACAGATTGGAATAATATTGATTCGACAACATTAGTAAAGAAATTATTCACTGAGTTTATTCAGGAGCAACAAATGCTTCTGATTGTAAAAAAAAAAAAAAAAAAACTACAAGGGGATGGAATATACTAGATTATTGTTTGTGTTCCCAAAGAAATTACTGTAACTTCAAGTCAAGTTTTACCCCCATTGATGTGCAGTGATCATGGGGTCATAAAGGTTAATTTGTTGCTAGATAATTCTGCCAAATTGAAAGCTAAGCCAATGCACAGAAGGTTAATCACAGATTATAGGGAAGCAAAACCATTATTATATAAAACTAACTGGAGTGAGCTGTTCAGTGGAAAAACTGTAGAAGGAATGTGAAAAGTTTTTTACAAGAGAAATTGAGTGCAAAAAGTAAAAAAAAAAAAAGTTTAACATCATGATCTAGGCATCAGGGGGGTATATTTCCATAAGAACAAAATACCTGATTAAGGTGAGACAAAAAATATAAAAAATGAAAGAGATGTCTAACTACAACTTAAACTGAAATAAACGAGCTGGACAAACAGATTAAGCATAGTATTAGACAAGATCAAGAAAAAATTGAAGAAAATTTATATAAATAAATATATTGAGCATAATAGGAAACCTGTTTATAGATGCATAAGATGTGGAAGGAGTAGATACACAAATTGATATACTGTGTGCAGATTCTAAAATGTTGTTCTCAGACACAACAGATTATAGATATATAAAATCTTATGCAAAACAGTTTGGCTCCACAAAAGGGGTGGTAAGTTGTCCTGGTGACATCCAGGTAACCCCAGATACTGGAATCAAATTAGATTATATTGGAAAAGAGCTGTGCAAACCGGATCCAAATAACGGAATAAGTAACAGTGACATAAAAACACTTAAGGAAGAACTTGCACTACCATTACATCTAATATTCACTAGGTCATATAAATATGGGGAGATTCCTCAAGATTGGAGACATGCACTTATTAAACCTGTCTTTAAGGGAAAGGGGAGTAGGACAAACCCAGAGTCATACAGACCCTTAAGTCTACTTTCATGTTGTGGAAAAATAATGGAGAAGGTAATACTGGATAAGTTATCGTCAGAACTGGATAGGTTGGGACTTGAAACCATGTATCAGCATGCATATGTTGAAAATAGATCTAGTACCACCTGTAACATGATGTTATATAACAGCTATGAATGAAATTTGTGATGTGATTTATGTAGATTTAACTTCAGCATTTGACGGGGTCAAGCACAAAACACTGATTTAATAAATTAGTACAACTAGGTATTGCTATACTGTTTAAGATGGATAGCTGCATGGCTTACAAATAGGACATGGCAAGTATTGTACACCAACTGGACAGATGAAATCCTTGGTTACAGTCAAGGTGTCCCACAGGGCTCTGTACTAACCCCTTATTTATTTAGATTGTATCTTTCAGACCTTTACTTTTTCATCTGAGGTGTTCTACAGTCTATGCTGACGACCTGAAATTGGGTAAACTGATTGCAAGTGTTACAGATAAGACATGTCTGCAAAATAATTTGACCAAATTGACCATTTGGGCACAGGAGAATAATATGTTGACAAATGCATCAAAAACTAAGCATATGAGATTGGAGAGACATATAAAATGAAAGGTGAATATTTAATGCTGCACACAGTGATTGAAACTGTAGAGACATTTAAGGACCTGGGTAGGCTAATAGTTATAGAACTATAGGTTGTATGAAATATTTATAAAGTCTAGGAAATCAAACCTAATGAAGTCCCAAACTTGAGTATGGAATAACAATCACGAATAAACTGGAAAGAGTACAGCTTAAATATACTAAGGGCATCCATGGATGTGAAAATCTAAGTTTATTATGATAGACTGAAATATATGAACTTAAACAGTGTCTCTTACAGATATTTTAAGAGGAGATTCAGGTATATAGGGCGTTTAGGGACAACTACCTCTGGTAATGTGTGGGGTTATCAAAAAGTACTAGAGAATCATCAGACAACCTATGTAGAAGATTCTGTAGGAATGTGAAGTGCACTAATTGGTTCTCTGACAAAGAAGCTGATGCATGGAACAGACTACCAAATTACATTAAAGCAAGTACTAGTTTAAATATTTTTAAGAACAGCCTTGACCTTTATTATGGGAGCAAATGTTTTGGTATATTGGCAAGCTAGAAGGGCTTTAATGCCCGTTCTTGAAACATTTGAATGTATGTAATAACATGTATATGGTCAGCAAATATTTAACGTATGTATGTAATAACATGTATATAGTCAGCAAATATTTGACTACATTCAAGATATGACATCTTTCAAATAAACAGTATAGTTGCATGCTCAAGTTTAGTAGTCTTTCACTGTTAAAAATGTTAATTGCTGTCTAATTTAAAAAAAAAGTGTTTTGCTTCTCAGACCATGCAAGTTTCTGGTTTAAAACTATCTTACCGGCAAGAACTTTTGTAGCTTCTTCTGGCAGTAACTTGACCACCCCAGGGTACTCTCTTAAATGTGCTCCTCAAGGATTCATTTTTTTATTTTCTGTCAGTTTTTCTCACTTTAGAAGTGATCTTCGACTGATCTTGATAAGTTTGTTTGCCGGCAATCATTAATAAAAATATGTTCTTACACTGATTTCATGATTTTGCAGAGTTGGTAAGAGGAATGTAAAATTTTACAAACTTTCTGACAAAATGTAAGTTTTGACTCCATACCCTTTGCTTGATCCTTTCAGTATAAAAAATGTTTATGAAGCAGAGTGAAGATGGTCTGTTTAGGCTTCCAGCTGTTTTGGTGTTGAAGCTTGACACCAGTGTACATGAGGCTTAAACAAGTTTGAACTTAATTTGTCCATGGGTTGTACTCTGCCTTTTCCACCTTCCGCTGAGAGTTTTTTTTCAGGTTTTAGCTCACCATGACTTTGATGCTGTGGACATTGAGTGAATTTTTTTTTTTTTTTTTTAAGAAGTGGAGACTCCTCTATTTTTGTTTCTGTAGACATCTGAATAGCTACTATGTGCTAGTCTACACTGTTTTTCTTATGGAGCCTTTTTGGGTAATTGCCATTCAAGTCAGCACTCATCTGCTTGCCCAGATTAGATGTGATGTTTGGGAGTTCAGGATTCTCCCATCTAGTTCGGAGGTAGTTAATATCCATTTCAGACTTCACCTTTGGTCTTTCCTAAACCCCAGAGGTAATTGCAAGAGGTCTAAGATAGCTGACATGACAGTGTGTGCAGTAAGGGACTGTCTTGGCATTCAAAGGAAGATCCTGCTGCAGATTTGTCCTTTGAAGTTGAAGTGAACTCTGTAGTTTGACCACTTCTAACTATTCAGTTGTCTTTGAGACTGAAAAGCTCTGGTAGTTAGGGAGCAGTCATTTTTGTCCCGATGGAGAATATAAGGCATTCTGAATAGGATTCCATTCAGTTTTGTTAGGACCAGTTTCTAGAATCTGTGTGCACCTTGGAGTTTAAGGATTGGCAGTTGACATTTTCGTGGTACCTATTGGTAGAGTTCATTTGAGAATCCTACATTAATTTGTCCAGATGCAGTAAAGATCCTTTGGTATGAACAGTAAAGCTGTTGGATGTATGAGGCATAATGACTTATTCCCAGATTTAAGGGTTTTCTCATCTGAAGATGAGCTGGGAGTCCACTAGCTGCCATTGTAAACGTTTCTTTCTGATGGGCTGGGGATCACTGTGAGGGATGGGTTGCCCAAGGACTGTGCTCTTGAGACTTTTTGTACAGGCAATTGTCTTGTAAACAAGAGCAGTGCTTTTTTTTTCCTTTCTCACTTTTTACCACATGGTCACATTTCTAGTGACTTGAACAGTTCCTGTATCAGAAAAAAGGATGAACTGTCCCTGTCCCTTCTGTAGAGACATTGTAAGGTTGAGCATTCTAGAACAACTGTTTTCTGTCGTTCATTTGTCAAACTGGCGAGCTGAGTGGATACACTCCCAATTCCATCATGAGTGGTTCTCGACTGTTTCAGCAGCCAGATGGATTATTAAAAGGTGAGGTCACCAGCCTGTGTCATGTTGCCTTTTATGTCCATGCCAAGTACCTGATGTATTGTACCATTTCCCTTGTTCCTGTCTCTGGGTTTGCTGTTGAAAGCATTACTCTATTCTAACACGCAGTTCATATTTAATTCTGACTGGAGGGAGGTGCAGTCCAGTTAACCAAGATTTTTTGGAGGTGAGTGGCTATTGCCCGCTTCTCCATTGGTAGTGCTGGTGGTCCACCCAATGGATCTTAAGTCTGTACTGTACCAAGGAATCCTTGGAGAGCATTTGCAGCAGAGCTTGATAGAGAGACAGTAGGGGAAGGGGTGTTGTGCCGGGTAAGAGAGTAGGCTGTCCCCCCAAACAAAGCTGGCACACTCTGTACCACTCTACTATAGCAATGAGCTTTTGGGGGATTTCTAGGTAGGAATGAATGGAACTTGGGGGGGGGGGGGCTCACCTGCCCAGGAATACTTTGTCTCTCGACAGCAGGCCAGAAATTGGCTGATGGGTGTGAGTAGAAGAGTCATTATGCTCTGTCTTGTGGAAATTAAAAAAAAAAAAACATTTTTTTTGAGGTCTCTGCAATTTTTTTTTTTAAATGCTCCTTGAGTACAGCATTCTTTAACATTTTATGTTTATGCAAGACTTAATATAACCTAGCTTTTTTTTTTCTTTTGAAGAAAGTAAAATACATGAAGCAAGAAAATACATTAACTTTGCTTAATGCAATGTTTATGCATTTCCCAACATCACACTGTGCTTTACTGAAGGATTGTGGCAAACATTTCACACAACTTATAAATTGTGTAAAGCCCTACCTACTGGATTGGGGTTGTTCATGGCCACAGTCACCAAGGGTTTGTAATTAATGCAGTCATTGAGGTAGGGGCTCTGTCCTAGTAGTGCTTAGTATTGGGTAGCAAAGTTGTGTGCACAGCATAAAGTAGGATCTGAGGGCAGAGCTCTTTATGCAGGAAATATGAGGCTGTCCACTATGTATCTTCTTTTCATACTTTTTACTTAATCCAGGGGTGGCGTGGCTCAGTGTGTTACAGTAAATGGAAGGAGTAGCCTGTATCTTGGAGGAAAGTGATTTTATGTGCCAAGCATTCGGGGTTTTTATGGCTCGCATGGCTGGAACACTACTCAGAAATCCAGTTATGGTGAGTGCCTGTAGGTTTCTTCCTTGTGTGTAGTGACCGTTAACGTCCATTAAGAGCAAAAAGAGTGACAGAATTTAAAAATGCATGAAACTGGCATAAGCCTGTCCTTCTGAGATGTTTGAAATGGGAAGTTGTTAGACATAGTAGGTTCTACATCTTTCCCACTGCATAATGACCTGATTAGGTTTATACTGATCAGCTTCATGGAGCAGAGGGATAAAGCCCAGTCTGTAACCCAGTCAATTCACTGTTTGCCAGCAAGAGATACTCAACCCTTTATGCAAAAACAAGACTTGTGGGATACTCACCGTAACTACTTTGAGAAGCTGATGCCATCTTGCCTATCCTGGAAGAGAGGTGGTGTGGCATACTGCAGTGCCATCACCTGTTGGGGAAAGTATGCAGCATGCATCATATGGGTTGCAGACACAAGCCTACTTTTGTCAAGGAGCATTTGTGGAATAGCCTTCATTTTCATGGGAAATAAAATGCACAAGGGAAGTCATAACAGGCCTTTACCAACATCTGCTACACGGAATAAGATCATTTCCTTTTCATGTTATGATGAAATATAGGTTATTAATTGTTTAGTTCTATGTCATGCAAATTGGTCCCCATTTTACATTTGGTAATGAGCGGTGCTGCTTACTCTAGTACACCAGTCTCACAGCTTAACCGTTATTTAAGCTTCTTAACCAGCCTGGTAATGGTTCAGTTCAACTTCCGACACTTAAATGTAAGTGTATAACAACGTTTAGAATCTGTTCTTCATTCTGTTTTATGCAGTGTTAATTCTACAGCGTCTTTGGTAGAATAAAAATACTGGAATTGTAGGAGGAGGGTGCTCAACACTTAATTACAGTTTTGACCTAAACTTAGGCTTGTTTCTGTAACTTCTGTATTAACTCTGTGAAAATGCAGTCATGCCCCCTGTTCAGTGATGTGTAAACCTCATAGGTCCTCCTGCCTAGCTCCAGAACTAATCAACCCCCCCCCCACTGCCTGCATCTTTGAGAGGATTCCCCTTCACTAACTTCTGTCCATGTTTCTGTTGAAATTTCACAGTCAGCTGCTCTGCCATATTTTACCATACTGCACCATGTTTCATCCCCTAAAAGAAATTCTGTTAATTCTGTTACTGGTGCTTTTATTTTTAGTAGAATTTAAATAGCTGCACATGTCACCCCATAAAAGTTAAGGCTGAGTATCCCATTATCCATTTCTATGGGGCAAGGAAGATGAATACAACTTTGCAGTTAACATTGTATAACAACGATAGACATATTTGAAAAAGGCGATTTAGTATTCTAATTGGTCTCTGATCATAACCAGGTTGTGTTTTTGATGCTCACTGTTTTGTTCTGTGTATTTTTTCTTTCATTTTCTCATCCATTGAAAAGCTGTTTATTTCTGATGCATATTTTCAAATAAGCCATTTGATCACATTTTGTTTTCTGTTTTTGGAATATCTTTGCTAGACTGTGTGGTTTAGTACTGCTTTTAATCTGGTTATATCTGTGTATATGTTTACTTGGGCACACATCATGATTATTGTGAGACTGCCATGCTCTTCAACAGGAAGTTTATTTTCCCCACTATTGTATAGTGGTGGAGAACCCTTTACTTGTACGCTATGTGGGGGCCCTGTCGAAATACTTCACTGTTGATGTGTGCCCCCCATGGAATAGTGTGTGCATTTTAGTGGGCTAGATAAAATGCTCATCGATGAATCCAGTGGGATATGGGCTCATGAAGTTTGAGTGAAGGAGAAGCTCAAGAGCTGAATCTGCTGATTTCCATTTTGAGAATATATCTTCAGTCATTAAAATGTAATCACAATTTTTTGTAATACATTGTGCTTTTCAGCTATGATGCTGCATACTTAACAAAAAATGATAGCCTCAGGTATGCAGCAGCTTTTAAAGTGTGTGTCTGTGTGTCTGTGTGTCTGTGTGTCTGTGTGTCTGTGTGTCTGTGTGTCTGTGTGTCTGTGTGTCTGTGTGTCTGTGTGTCTGTGTGTCTGTGTGTCTGTGTGTCTGTGTGTCTGTGTGTCTGTGTGTCTGTGTGTCGAAGACCTTTACCTGATCCTGCTGGAGTCAGTGAAAGCTTGATTTTGCCATCAGTAGTTGTGACAACTCAAGTTGTTAATGGACTCCAAGCCAGGGCTATAGCCATAGTTGATTTTGCCATCAGTAGTTGACAACTCAAGTTGTTAATGGACTCCAAGCCAGGGCTATAGCCATAGTTGATTTTGCCATCAGTAGTTGACAACTCAAGTTGTTAATGGACTCCAAGCCAGGGCTATAGCCATAGTTGATTTTGCCATCAGTAGTTGACAACTCAAGTTGTTAATGGACTCCAAGCCAGGGCTATAGCCATAGTTGATTTTGCCATCAGTAGTTGACAACTCAAGTTGTTAATGGACTCCAAGCCAGGGCTATAGCCATAGTTGATTTTGCCATCAGTAGTTGACAACTCAAGTTGTTAATGGACTCCAAGCCAGGGCTATAGCCATAGTTGATTTTGCCATCAGTAGTTGACAACTCAAGTTGTTAATGGACTCCAAGCCAGGGCTATAGCCATAGTTATGTGTGCTGAGGTCTTTTTTGGCAATCACTGGAAGACAAAGGTGCCTGTTCAGCAATCCTGACTCTTAATACAGTCATTGACCAGGAAGGTGTTTAGGTAGATTATTCACAAAGAAGTGAGTTTGTCTCCAAAAACTGGTTGTTTTTTGCAGTTGTTCATGTTTCACTGTTGCAGTCCTCACACTTGGTTATCTGCTTGCAGGTAGCCCTCAGTTGGCCTGAATACTAGAGACTTGGTATTTCTGCGTCTGGTGTTGTTGCTCCAGGACTAACTGGTCATCAGTGGTATAAAAATAGGCAGCTGACACCATTCCAAAAGTCTTGCAGAGGAGACCGAAGCAGTGCGCACAAGTGCTAGTCGGCCCCTCCCCGAGTTTTCGTTAATGAATTGAATCATCCTGAAGTCTTCTAAAGCCAAGTACCCCATTGGAGATCCTCTTTTTCTTGCTCTAACCGATGTCAGAAAAAGTTAACAATTGTCTTGCATGTCAAAAACCAATACCACACCAAGATTTTTATTCTTACTGCGTCTCCTGTTTAGGCCGAGACCATGATGTACCTCGCTGTTGGTTTTGTGCCTTGTTCAATGCCTGAACTACTTGGCATCGGCCCTTTATTGTCAAAAATACTTTTGTTCTCTATCTCCGTATTCCGAAATGGCTTTGGTAAGCCACCCGACTACCGATATTCCAAAAAAAACATAAGGATAAAGACAGACTGCACAAGTCCAAAGCTTCCGATGATGCTTCCGTTAAGCTAGTCACCAGTTCGCCGGTACTCTGAGGTGCTTTTGTAGCCCCTGATGCCCGCTTCACTGGATTCCCAGGCCTCTACCGAGACCTGTTCAGAATCCAGTGTGCTGGGAGACTCTTCTTAGACTATAGAACCTGTGGATGTCTCTACCTTGGATGGATTCAGAGCCACTGAGCAGGCACCGGCTCCTGAGGAAGTTCTTCGCACTACCCATGTTCGACACAAATCGACTACTTTTGCGTCTTCAGTTCTGTCTAAAATTACTGTGTTTCTAAGGCCAAGAGTCCGCGCTATGCCTAGAAAACAGACTACCAAAGCACATGCACCTGCTCCCTTGCCACAACATCAAATGCTTTAAAATGGCAGAAGACCTTATTCTGCTGGTTAGGGGAAGTCAGCCTTCCCCTGCTAAGAGAGACCAGTCCCCAGCAGCTTCAACTGGCCAAGAGTCGGACTCTGAGGTATCTGATTATGAAGACCTGCCCTTATCTGCTTATGAGGATTCAGATGCAGAGGAATCCATTCCCATTACCTCTCTTCCAGAGGACTTTTCTTTTAGTGAAACCTTACATACTTTAAGAGAGCATTTCCATTGGGAATGCCAAGACTATCCTCAGTCCAAAAAGAGACTCTGAGAATTTCTAGATTTGCCACAACATAGGCCTTTAGCAATACCCCCAGTCCTGGAAGTTGTTGATATCTTTATGGAATCCCAGTCTTACTGCTGATACTTTACCCCCTGCTCCTAGGAAACCAGACTGGTACTACAGAGTACCTGACTCACAAATTCCTTTTCAAAAATCCTACGGCTGACCCAGACATAATTTCCCAGGGGCCTAAAGGTATCAAAGCAACTACAGCTAAGAATCCCACCCCTTCTGACAAGGATTCCAGACCTTTGGACAGATGGGGTAAGAAAGTGCTTTGAATGATCAGTTTCACATGCTGAAGTAATGACAACATATTATGGAACTTTATGAAGCAAAAAATAGCAACCTTTACACACTGTGTGCAGAAAATAAAGAATTGCAAGAGCTTATGCATTCTGCAAGCAAGTCAGCAAGCATACATTGCAGTGTGGCTTTGACGCCCTAGAAGCATCTTTCAGGGCAGCAGTCACTGGTTCTGTGTCGAAGGCCTGCTTGGCTTAGGGAGCAGACCTTGCCAAACCATGTCAAGTCAATCTGTTTGGCACCAAAGCAGAATAGGTGCTTAAAAAGATGGAAGAAAAAGCTAAATCTATGCACACAGTCAAAAGAATTTTTGCAAGAACTGCCTCCTAGATTCAGTAGGCATTGCCCCTGGAAACACTGGTCCTTTCCAGCCCTCTGCAGGCCATCTCAAACTAGACCCAGGGGAAACAGACCCCCCCCCCAGACTACAGTCTCTGGGCATGCAGAGATCTAAGCAGTGGAGTGCCTCCACCTCCAAAGCAGGAAGTGCTAAGCCACCCACTTATAGAAAGAATTCACAATGACTTCTCTACTCCACCCACACCTCTGCCCAACTGCTTGTGCTCCTAGAAGGAAAACTTGCTTTTCATGCAAAAAACTGGATGTTCATCACCAAAGACCAATGGGTCTTAAACAGTGTATCCCAGGGGTACAAATTTTACTTCCACACTCTACCAACCCCAAAAGGGTTCCCAGACCTTCCTCCAAACCAGTGGGCAGAGGCATAAAACCAAATTCTATCCCTGCTCTCTCAGGACAATTCAGCCGTTTCCGGCAAAACAGATAAGTCAAGGATTCTATTCCGGACTTTTCCTGGTACCGAGAAAAGAGGGCTCTTGGCACCCAATCCTAGATCTCTGAATTCTTAACACCTTCCTGGTGGTACCAAAATGCAAAATTCTCACCCTGTAGCAGCTTCTAGCTATGCTAGCCAGAAATTCCTGGTTAGTCACCCTAGACTTAAAAGAAGCCTATTTGCACATCCCTATAAGGGAGTTGTGCAGGAAATATCTACGTTTCAGGGCCAGAGTTATGCATTATCAGTTTTCTGCACTTCCCTTTGGCTTATCCACTGCTCCCAGAGTATTCACAAAATGCCTGGCTCCAGTTGTTGCTTACTGCAGGCAGAGAAATGTCCAAATTTTACCCGTACGTGGACAACTGCCTTATTCAGGTGGACAGTCGGGAATTGTTGCAGCACCTAACAGTTGTGAAAAACTTTCTCACATCCCTGGGGTACACCATCAATGAAAATAAATCAAAACTAGTCCCCAGTCAAAAGATTGTATTCCTGGGAGCAAGCTTAGACACAGCATCCCAGATGGCATTCATCACTTCAGAAAAACAAGCCTATCTGACAGACTATTTATTTTACTCAAATGGCCACCAGAACCCAGCTATCTGCAAGGAAAATCCTGCAGGCCCTAGGGTTTACGGCCTCATGCATCCTACTAATTCCATATGCCAGACTGCATATGAAGAAACTTCAGTGGTACTTAAGTCTTTTTGGTGCCAACATTCTCAGGAGCTGGAAACTGTTATTCCTATCATACCCTAAGGACAGAGTTACTTTGGTGGGTAGCAGCATTCCACCACAAACTCGGGACTGCCCTTTACTCAACCCCATGCTGCCCAGACCCTAACCACAAATGCATCGGACTACGCCTGGAGAGCACACATGGATGGCAAATGCATTCAGGGCCACTGAAGCCCAAATCAAATTCATCTGCACATCATCCAAAAAGATGCTAGCTGTGCAGCATGGTCTGACAGCTTTCACATCCCTACCGTCTCCAGGACACCTGCTAATAAAAACAGATACCACCATAGTTATGTGGTACATCAACAAGCAGGGGGGTGAACCCACTCTGCAGGTTAGCCATTGCCCTGTGGAACACAGTCTTGGACATGCAAGCTCAATACCTGCCACGCAAACAAAACTCACTGGCAGACGACTTAAGCAGAAATCTCCTAGACCCACACGAGTAGCAGTTAGAGCCCAGCACCTTCAACCTTCTGATTCAGAAATGGGGGACCATAGAGGTGAATCTGTTTGCCTCCCCCTGCAACTACCAGCTCAGAAAATTCTGCATCAGGAATCCTCACAGCAGGGCCTGGAAAGTGGACGCCCTAATCCTCACAGCAGGGCCTGGAAAGTGGATGCCCTAAGTTTTCAGTGGGTAATTCTCTCAATCTATGCTTTCCCCCTCTGCCCCTTCTCCCAAGAGTGTTTCTCAAGATAAGACAGGACAGTCAAAGGACAATTCTGATTGCCCTGGACTGGCCACACCAGCAATAGTACCCACTCTTGTGCAGCCTGTCACCGGTGCCGCCTTCGTACCCACACCAGAACCCAACCCTGCTCTCTAAGCAGGAGGGACGGATTTTTCATCTGCAACTGTAAACCCTAAGTCTTGCAGCCTGGCTTAGTCTTTGAATTCTCCACCAGCAACCCTAAGCAAGCAGGTGCTAGATGTCATTCTTGAAGCCAGAAGACCCTATACAAGAAAATCCTATGCTAAGTGGCAAAGGTACTACTGCTGGATTCTATCTTAAGGAGAGGACACCACTCTGCCCTTCCTGCCTCTAGTCCTGGATTACTTAGCAGATGTACTCCACAAAGGCCTGTCCTTCATTTAAAATGCATGCCTCAGCCATTTCGGCTCATTACAACACTGAGCCACATCTCTTCTCGCTCCCTCTTATCAAACACTTCATGAGAGGGGCAAACAACTTAACACCGCCAAGGAGAGCACCCACCCCTGCTTGGGACCTTAACTTTGTACTGGAAAAGCTCATGCTCCCCCCTTTTTGAACCTGCAGCGTCAGCAGAGTTAAAATTCCTGTCTTGGAAAACAGCCCTGCTTCTGGCCATCACTTCAGCTAGAAGAGTGTCTGAGCTACAAGCACTTAAGGCTGTGGAACCCTTCATTATAATGGTTTCCCTCAGGTTTAACCCTTCCTTAATGCAGAAAGTGGTGTCCAGTGTGGCTCTCAACCAATCCATCCATTTGCCAACTTTCTTCCTTAATCCTCAAAATTAAAGGGAAAGGATACTGCACTCCTTGGACGTGCACAGACAGCTCAAATTCTACCATGATAGGACTAAGCCCTTCAGAAAACCTGACCAGTTACTAATCGGCTTTGCAACATAGGCAGTGAGCAAGGCCATTTCAAAATGAACAATTTCCAAATGGATAGCACAGTGCATCCATTCCTGCTATAAGCACCATGGGAAACCAACCCCTCAGAGGGTCAGAACACACATTCCACTAGGGCAACATCTACCTCCTACAACATTTCTCAGGGGAGACCCTGCCAGGGACATCTGGAAGCTGCTACCTGGAGTTCTGTGCACACCTTCACCAAGCATTACCACCTGCCTATCTTTTCCAAATCCAGGTCAGGTTTTGCAGCAGCAGTCCTGCTAGGCATACTAGCCAGCCCTAACTCTTTTAGACTGCCTCCACCCTTCAGCTTTGGGAATCTACCAATGTGTGTGACTGCAACAGTGAAACACGAAGAACATAGTACAGTTGTGTGCACTTACCATAAATGTAGATGTTGGTGTATTCACTGTTGCAGGCCTGGTTTCTCTGTCTCTCTCTTCCTCGCACCCCTTTCTGGGGTATTGCTATTTACTTTTTACTGGTGGTGCCCCCCCCCCCCACCCACCATAACTTGGCTCCCTATTTGGGAAGCTCTTGACATTTAGGGTAAGAAAAACTGATGTAATGGCGTCCGCCTGTTTTTATACCTCTGATGTCAGTCCTGGAGCAACAGCATCTGACGCAAAGTCTCTGGTATTCAGGCCGACTGAGGGCTACCTGCATGCAGATAACCCTACAAGTGTGATGACTGCAACAGTGAATGCACTCTAACATCTCCATTTATGGTAAGTGAGAAAAACAAATGGAATGTCAGTTCTAAATCTAATTAACCTCAAGTCTGTATAGTTTTATATTGTGATGTTCTTCATTTGAAGAGATTGCATTTGGTGTTTGGACTTTGATGCTCGCTTTTTATAGAGTGATCAGGAGGAGGAATTTGGAAGATTTTTATCCTTCTGGGCATGATTGTCCTTTCCATTTCAGGACTATGCATTTGTTGTGCCTTTGTTTTCTACTGGTATCCCTTGCATGGTGGTGACTGTACACCTGCATACATAGTCCATCTTTACAGTTTCACATTTGGATGTTTGGCCTCTTACCAGCAATGACTGCCCTAGTCTGGTCAGGAGAAGGGATCGGTTGCGTAAGTCTCATAGTGAGTCAATCCAAGACAGAAGTGACTCCTGTCCATTACGTTTTCTTCTTGGCTGACATCATTGTGAAGACATCCCTTCCCTTGGTGAGATTCAGGATCATTACTTCCCACTTAGCTGTTAAATACATGACAAAGGCTACTGTGCAAAGGTTTTAGTATCTGCTGTCCCCAACCTAGCATGCATTTCATTGCATTCTCATCCTGCATTTGCTAACCCTTCAGACCAGATGTGCATGTGCTGTTCAGTTTCGTGGTCTTGAATCTTTCTAAGTCGCATTCTTGTATGTCTGGTAATCATGGTCTGCATCAACGTGTATTATACTACAAGATGTTAGTAGTTATATTTTTGAGAGCTTGATCTAGATCTGTGAGGAAGTGCAAACTAACAAACTTAGATATATCCATGTCAGTTACATGGGTGTTCTTTGTTCATCCTTTAACTTTTTTTTTTTTTTTTTTTCAAAACAGGTTTATTGTTTTAACATAAAAGAGAAATATCATAATTTTATACAAGTAATTAAAAATAGATATGATTATAACATTCAACAAAACAACTGAAGTATTTACAAAGACATCCACTACAATCAGATCAATTAATAAAACTAAAATACCATGCTATTGAAATTAGGATTTTTTTAACAAATTTTGTAAATTATCCCATACAATATAATAAGATGTTTTTCTAGTTGTTCTTGACCTAATTGTGTTTATTTCCATATGGCACACTATATTCATAACATTTTTAAATTCATTGAACGAAGGAGGTGTATCTGAAATCCAATTTCTGGTTATTATTTTCTTAGCCACTGCTAGAATAGACCATAACAAGGGAAGCTTAATCTTTTTAACACTTTGAGGTACAGGTGTGTTGAATAATATAGGAGATTTAGAAATGATGAAATTATCTGTAAAAAGAGCCTGCAAAAATTCATTAACTGACTTCCAGTATTCTTTCAATTTTATACAGTCATAAAACATATGAGCCCAGTCAGCATTAATTTCTACATTACATCTCTTACATAGATTATCTTTATTTTATTCATCATCAAAGGTGTATAAAAAGATCTATGTAAAAATTTCCATGTATAAAGTCTCCAGACAATGGAAGACTTAGTTCTATAGGCAGATTCCAATATATATTGTTTATCTTGTTGATTTGGTGGGTCCCCATTAATAGAAGTGAAATAATTCCAGTATGCATCTACACTGTAAAAAGTTTCTTGTCTGATAATTTTATGTATGTATGAAGGTTAGTTTACCTTTATCAGAAACTTTACGTTGTAAATTTAATATCAAGTAATCAATCAGTGTTGGAATAGATTATTTAACTGTTATAGACATTACATCTATTCTATCAATGAGATGTTGTCTAAAGGTCTGAACCTCTAACCAGCAAGTTTCTCTTAGATCAAATTCTTGTTTTAAGAAATCTAGATTTTTAACTTTATCAGATATCAACTGATACCAGTACTTTAGATCATTATCTATAGCTAAATGAGTTCCTTCAGAAGTAGATGACAAAAGCATACCCTGAGTATACATTATAGGGAATATAATAAAATTCCATTCCCTATACTTAGGGTGCATGAATATAAAGTTACGATAGCGAATAACATTTAATGGGTAACAAACCATATGTTTAGGTGTAATAGGTGAAGTACAAAATTCCTTTAGTAACCATAACATGGAGTTATTTACAATTATATTTTTATGTGTTAAGGAGATTTTCATGAAGTGCATAGCTCCCAATAATCTTTCCATTTTGCGACATATGACTGATCTATTAATAAAGTAATAACTTTTACAATAGAAGAGAGAGTATATAAATTTAAAGTCTGGAAAAGAAATACCCCCTTGAGACCAGCTATTAGTATGTTTCTTTAATGCAATCCTAGGTCTATTAGGTGCCCATAGGAAATTTAACATTAGTGTATTCAGTTTCTTGATAATTATTTTTGTAGGTGGAAGTATTATTGATTGTATTAAGTATATATTATTGATTGTATTAAGTATAAAATCTTGGGGAATATTATCATTTTAATAATTGTAAGTCTCTCCTCCATAGTAAAAAACATATTATTCCAGGTATTAAAAAGATTTTGTATATTAAGAAAACGGATATTATAATTATTATATATAATAGATTTAATATCTTTAGATAGTATTATACCTAAATAAGTTATCTGACCTGAATTGGGTACATATTTAGTAAAATCACTAATGAGAATATTTTTTCGTGTATATATAGGTAGTATTTTAGTTTTTTCTTCATTGAATATTAAACCAGAAATACTTTTAAAATTCATCCTTTAACCTTTTGAGAACACTAGCTGCGTCAACAGTCTCAGCAGAATGAGAGCAAGTATTTACTGGTTTAGAGATCTGTACAGCATCACTTCAAATAAGTGTATTGAAAGGTACATTTCAGTTTTTAATGGTAAACCTAGTTTGTTGGATGACCGCTGTAGAATGTTTGCTTTTAAAAAACACTATCTTAGTCATTTGTTCCTTTTTCTGATTCACACTTAAGCCTCCCTGTTGTGTTCTTAAAGTATTTAAGCGTATGTGCATTAGTTGACAGACATTAAAGGAAATGGCTTAAAATGTTCAGGGGACTGGGATACTAGTGGTCTGACCATATTAGGAAATGAACAAGTTGTGCTGTAAACGGGATATGCAGAGCCTGCACAGTTCCACGCTTTTTTTTTTTTTTTTTTTCAAATTGCTTATTTCATCTGGGATATTCGAATGATTCATTCTGCTGTAGACAAGTTTGTACAGCTAACAAATGTTTTTCCTGTACTGCTGGAATGTGTCAACCATAAAGGCTCTTAAAGCCTCATAAATTTGGTTTCCAAAGGGGGTTGGTGTCTTGGATTTTGCAGACACCCTTGCTTTCTAACTTCCAGGTAGCAACAGATTTGGCAGTTGGCCTATCTAGATGGTGTTTAGTTTACAAAAAAAAAAAAGGATCTGTCCTAGGTGGTGGCTAAAGCAGTGTATAGCCTCATTTAATTTTGTATACTGGTAAATATTTTACAGAAAAGTGAAGGTTTAATCCTTTAGAATATCTGTGCAGCCATAATTTTCTTCCTTACTTA